>NC_056737.1:1788996618-1789074118 GCF_019279795.1 Protopterus annectens | reverse complement strand
AACCAGTGCATACCTGCCTACACTTGCTCTACAGTGCCTTAGGCACTCTGTATCCAACAGCTGTCATTGTGCCCATTAACAAAATAATCTGCATTCCCAGGTTCCAACCCCCCAACCCTGCACACTGTAGTCTAAGTGAGTTACCACTAAGCCATGGCAGATACACATTCAGCTGCTGTTATCACAAACATATCATCCAGCATAGAAATTCAACAGTATAGGAAATGTATATAAGTATGTAGATTAATACCAGCAAACATGTACATTGCTCAATCACAGTATTCCGAGCAGTCATGTATATCAAAGAACAGTGCCTGTCCAATCATACTGTGAGAACAGTAGTCTTGCAAAATACTGAAGAGAATGAAAAACAGTGCATGCCGTGGGGGCATGTGGGCATGCTTCTTGCACAGAATGGCAAACCTGGGGTGATGGTTCCGTGGAACCGGGAGATGAGGCTGGCCTGGTGTGAGAGCAAACAGCTGCTTCTCAAACCGCTGATTCTACCAGTGGGAGAAACAGTGTAGACCAGCTAAGTCTACTTGTGACACAACAACAGGTCCATCCCTGGTGGGACGAACCAAAATTCTGAGTCACATAGATGTTTCCATCAGTATCGGAGAAGGATCAAGAGAAGGCTTGTATGTACATGGACTAAACGGATGAAGAGCTTGCAGAAGCTTAGGTCGAGACAGTATAATGGAGGAGCACCAACATGTGCAGAGATGGAAATGTGGTGAAGTGTGGTATGGCTAGGCTAGCAACTGGAGAATGGATGGATGCTGTGTACATGGAGCTTGTGGGCTGGGGGAAGGAAACATGGGTATTACATTATGGTAGAAATATGCAAATGAAGCAGGACAGCAACAGTGTTGTGGGTAGGGCATCCAACCAATGAGCAGGAATTCCTGGTTCGAGTCCCACTGTAGCACAGTATATTTTACATGGCAAAGCATGTTATAACCTATATTTTTGTTGCAAAGCCCATTAAATAGCTTATCTGTATGAACTGGAGTACTGCAAGAAATGCACATGTGACGTATCAGTGTCAGATGGAATAAGGCACTAGTAAGCAGGTGTAAGCACAAATAGGCAATAGTAAGCATATGTACACACTAGTAAGCAGGCTTAAGGCCTTACAACTGCTTTAAAGTGCCTTAATCACTCTATATCCAATGGGGCTCTGTCAGCCCGGCAATGAAATAAACAGCCATGCAGGTCTCGAACCCAGGACCCTATACACCATAGTCCCAGTAGCTATCCACCAAGCCATAACAGAAGTACAGATGAATAGGGTAGTAGTAGTAAACATGTCCTCACCATAGTATAATCAAATTGAACCTGTGAAAGGCATCAGTATACAGTCATATATGCCATAACTGACTGCAGAACATACGTATGTGAACTGGAGTACTGCAGTAAGTCCAGATGTGAGGTGTTATTGTAATAAAGTGTAGAAGTTCCCAGGACCCCATACAGTGTATATACACATGTATCAAGGATACATGGCACATATATAGCAAGTGAAGAAGGGTAAATCAATGCCAAAAGGCAAATATCATGCAAATCTAATAATATGCACCACTAAGCATAGCACAGCACTGGCTCCCAGACTACTGGCAGGATACTTCCAGTGGGAGAAACAGTGTCAACCTGCTAAGTCTACTCCTAAACAAATGCATGTCCGTCCCTGGTGGGACAACCCCTTCTGCTAAAAAGAGTCCTCGGGGTAACATACTTTGCCTCAAAGGTAAGCAAAGACGGTAACGTATGTTCATGGACTAAATGTGTGGGAAGCCTGAAGATCCATGGGTTGGAAGTGGAGAGTGGACAATGTGTAGTGGTGTGGTTAGATTCGGCTGGAACCTGTAGGAAGGATAACTGATGTGGAGGGGGCACGGGGGCGGGATGATGGGTACGACATTATGGACTGAGGCGTGCCAGGGTTGGATGCACCCATTCTAATGGGACCAGCCATGGATGTCAGCGAGAAAGGTGGGGGGACACAGGGAAGGTACTGGGACATACCATTTCCCATGGCAAACCACGTTATGTGTAATATGTATGTTGCATAACCCACGGAATAACAAATATATATATATATATATATATATATATATATGCACTGGAGTACTGCGGCTATGAAATATATATATATATATATATATATATATATATATATATATATATATATATATATATATATATATATATATATATATATATATATATATATATATATATATATATATATATATATAAACAGGAGTACTGCAGGAAATGCACATGTGAGGTGTCAGTATCATAATGCATAAAGCAATAGTTTGGTTAAGCAGCAATTAGCTGTTGTAAGCATATGTCAGCACTAGTAAGTGGGTTTACATTTACAGGCTCAGCAAATCTGATGCAAACTATCTGTAGGCATATGTAACCAAAGGTTTCTGTTTGCATGACGGTGAGGACTGCGTACACAAAGTAAGCAATGTCGAGGCTAACCTTGTGTAACTGGATGTTACCTGCAGTTGGCAATGCTTACCGTTGCAAGTCTGACGCAAACTATCTGTAGGCATATGTAACCGAAGGTTTCTGTTTGCATGACGGTGAGGACTGCGTACACAAAGTAAGCAATGTTGAGACTAACCTTGTGTAACTGGATGTTACCTGCAGTTGGCAATGCTTACCGTTGCGCAGACATGCTCACAACTGCTTACAAGTACCTTAAGCACCCTGTATCCCACCGCCCTTGTTCAACCCTGCAACATAAGTGACAGTCACTCCACGGCCCGAACCCAGGACCCTGCATACCCCAATCATAGTGAATTAACACTACACCATGTCAGATATACATACATCCCATGTATTCCCAGATATATCATGCAGCACAATCAATCTGCATAAGGGGAATTGTGCTAATATCATAACACTCAACCTCTTATTGCAAACATTATGGACACAGTGTGACAAAAGTGGGGTACAAATTGAGATAAATGTGAAATATTGTTCATATACATGTAAAACGTTGCTAGTTAAACAGTGATTTGTTGTAATACACATAATCTGAACAACATGATTTCTGCAACTGTAATGTATCAGCATTCCTGACTGACCACATGCCTGACATCATCCATGTCAATTGGCCAGACGAATGTGGGACAGGTCAATATTGTGAGCCAATCATGCATGGACATATCGGCATTTATAGATCTGTAAATGTAAAGATAGACAGGTACATATAAATATATAACTCACACATACATCATATCACTTCAATGGTATATAGGTAGATGGATAAATATGTCCACATATATTATCTAGATATATATATATATATATATATATATATATATATATATATATACAGATAGATATGTGAATTGCAGCACCAGACAGGAATAACAATTGGAACCCCTCACCACAAAATAACTGTCCTTATGCACAGTTGATGGGAGTGTGGGCTCAAATGAGGGGTAATTGGTTTTGACTGCTATGTTCCTCTCACCACAGCCATAACAGATATGCTGTGCAATGCAATATCCAGCACATGCAGTTACTGACTCCACGACCCTCCGCAACACAGCTACAATGGTCTAACAGTAAGCCACTACAACTGTTTAAAGTCAGGGCAATATGTAAAACATATCATCCAGTCCAGTCATGCAACTGTACAGAGAATGTATACCATCTAGATGCATCTGTGTGTAAATATATTAATATCTACACTGCTACAACATATCTATATATGTATATATATATATATATATATATATATATATATATATATATGGTTCCCATTCAGAAGCCTGAAACATCATAAGCCTGAAAATCAAAATCCTGAAACCAAAAGCCTGAAAATTCAGAATCCTGAAAACTCAAAATCCTGAAAGCCCAAAATCCTGAAAGACCAAAATCCTGAAACTCAAAATCCTGAAAACACAAAATAGACATACTGATGTCATTGTGGCTTTGCTATTGTTAGCCCTGTGGTGTTAGGTCATGCGTTGGGGTCAGGTAAGTGTGTTGGTTTTATTTTAGGTTAGGGCGGTTTAAGTGAGTTAGGTTAGGCAGGTTAGGCATGTATGCAATAGTGACAAATATTGGGGTTAGGGGCGGTTTAAGTGAGTTAGGGTTAGGGCGCGGGTCAGGTGAGTGTGCGATAGTGACGGACCTTAGGGTTAGGGCTAGGGTCAGGGTCAGTTGGTAGATATTAGTGTCTTTATAGTGACATATTAGCATTATTTGTGTTTTCAGGATTTTGAGTTTCAGGATTTTGGGCTTTCAGGATTTTGAGTTTTCAGTATTCTGAATTTTCAGGCTTTTGGTTTCAGGATTTTGATTTTCAGGCTTATGATGTTTCAGGCTTCTGAATGGGAACCATATATATATATATATATATACATATATATATCACTTTCTAACACTATATACATATGTATTACTATATATGAACATATATACATGCTAATGGCTACATTGACACATATATGTGTCTACACCTATCTATCTACATACACACAGCAAGTTACATATGTGTATGCAGATATAGATCTATGTAGTTATATACGGACATAGTTACATATATGTCAGCAGATATATATATATATATATATATATATATATATATATATATATATATATATATATCTATATATATCTGTATCGGCATATATGGCCATACATCTGTAGAGAGCAATGGCAGATTAACAAACACACATATGTCCACATGCACAGTTACTGCGGTTGAGAGGCCCCACACACTATACGTCTTGTACAACTAGGCATCCCCCCCACTGCCAAACACATCTGCCCTGCAATACACTACCAAGTGTTGCAGATCCCGTAACTAGGACCTGACACAACATGGGCACATGAAGTTAACAGTACAACATCCCACCTGTATGATGTCAGGCTGGTATTGCTGACATATCATGCAGTACAGTTTGCCTCCCATAGGTAATGTAAAATGTGGTAGCCATCAACATCCCCAGGATACAGATACACAGATATGCAGATACATACATACATATGCATATGTACATATGTATATATATATATATATATATATATATATATATATATATATATATTTATACATATATATATATTTTTATATATATATATATATATATATATATATAATCCACAAACGTTCCAGCACTCATAGTGAAATAAAAAATATAACAGCAAATATCAAATATCTTGAACCACTTTATTCGGCAAAATCTGCCCACAGATGCACATATATATATATATATATAGATAGATAGATATACATGTGAGTACACATACCCATGCAGATATATGTACAGTAGGATACATATGTAGAGGGTGCACACAATATGGAACAGCAACTATGCCTACTGTTAGCTCCTGAACAAATGGACACTGTATGGGCCACCCATACAAATGACAATCGCTGCCTGCAACATATACCCACAGGGAGGTCGTAGGGAAAACACCACACACAGGTTTGCAGAAATGGAATACCTTTCATTGTGTACTATTACAGTTCTACATGCCATGTCATATAGCTGTTCAGGCACTGACATCCATATAAACAGAGGAATGCAACCGTGAAACAGTTATACTAATACAGTAGTCTTGAAAGGTTCACAACTGCCGCTGGCCAGGCCAAACCCTTAAATTTGTACAGTAGTGAGGACAGACTGGGCCACAGGATACCAAACGACCAACAGTATGTAATGCAGGTGTATAGTTCCACAGCCTCTATCTACACTCTGTACAACAGCAGTGGGTGGTAAAGATGTCATGTGACCAAATGGGTTGTAACTGTGACATAACAAGGCATAACTGACACCATCACATACACACTGACAAACAGAACAGTCTGTCTGGCAGGAGGCAGTAGGATTGCAGCAACTGAATATATGTAAGTGATGTAAATATAGGTGAAGTATTCTGCACTTTACATCCAGATACCTTAAGGCAGCTCAGCCCTGATACCCCCACATATTTAACAGCCTAGATCATTTATGGTGCGCCCCCCAGACTCAATAATACAGGGCTATATACCACTGTTACATACACTGGCCTCTGGAGTGCATAAGAGCACACATGTATTGTGTAGGTGACGCCCACACATATATGGCCCCAGCCCCACCATATGTGTGGGGGATACAACAGAAGTGGACTGATGGCAGCAATGGCAGTGTGATATACTCACAGCCCACTACGGAACATCCCCCCACAGCATGTCATATGTGCAAAGCTTGATATGTAGGCCATGAATTGATAGCACTCAACACACATACACTGCCAGTGGAATATCAGACAGAGGACCTGTGTGGTGGACAGAGAACACATTATAGGCAAACCTCTGGCTACCAAAATGATAGGCCCACAGTTGAGAGCTATGTAGACAGACTGCATTACAAGGTAAAGTAGTATGTACACACACACCCTGTAATACCAATACTATACAAAGCATAACAGAACTCTACTCACACCCTGTCTGTAGTTCCTGAACCTCTTACAAATATGTAGCTGCCCTGAATGTGCCATTTCTCCTGTAGAAGGTATAGCTACCTGGTGTCTGTAACACTGATGCCCACACACACATAGGACTGTACAAACATCCACAGAATGTCCAGGTTATGTCATAAAATATATCCAATACTGTACATAATATGTGAAGCAGTCTGATATCTCACTGGCTTGTTAGTTGATATGATGACACTAATTATGGTGTACAGCACATATGCACCACATCATGCATGACATGTACACAGGTTGGCAGAGTTGTGGCTGGCAGCACATACACAGGGCCAATAATGACATGTTGCTGTGATAACCTCATACATTTACTGTTGTAACAGGGTTTGTGGCAACATATATCCTATGAGAGATAAGATGCCAGTAACTGTCACAGCTTTCACCATCTACAGACTGCAATCCTCACACTACCGTCTGCAGTGCACAGATAGATGCCTGTTGGTAACACATGAAACCAAAGGCACAACACACTGCCCTGTCCACACACACACACACACACACACACACACACACACACACACACACACACACACACACACACACACACACACTGTTAAACCAACAGTACGCCACATGCAGTATAGGAGCATTTACAGTCTGTAAGCAGATCAGGCACATCCCACTCCTGTATGTTGCCCTGTTTCCACAGTGTATGTTGTTAGAGGTAAATTTACAATCCATCGCAGATGCTGGTTGCCAACCAACAGATCTAATTCCTGCTCACAGTGAATTACATGGGCCAACACCAACATGATGTTCCTAGATATCGGAGTGTGTTTCCATGCAATTGACTATGGGAATGTTATTACAGCTGTTCCACATGAATCAGCAATGGGAGGGGTGCAATTCATGCAGAGGCCATCAGCTGAGCAGGAGCATCACTTAAAATACACATGCTGCTGCCTAAGCAAAGCAAGTGTAGGTCTCCACATCCACCAGAGCCGGAGTGGGAGAGGCAGACAGAGGCAAAGACATGTCAGGGAGGGGTGGGAGAGTAAAACTGCAGCTTGTTAGTGTCACACACCTACCAGCACAGGGTATCAAACCCCTGACAACTATGTACTGCTATCACAGTTCGATGCAGTTATTGGATGCGCCACGTGTGTTACCTGTTGTGGAGCCCTCAGAACATATCTGTGATGGTGAGTGACATCTGCAACAGGGATACGGTAGCTATACGGTAGTTGATGTACATGTGCCTGTCAGCATGAACAGGTGCCAGCATCAACACAGCCATACTCTCACAGGGACACACATGCATTGATACACTTGGCAGGGCCAGGGGTATGACTCATCAGTAGTGGGATTGCCACAACACATAACTGTGCAGGTATCACATGCACCACACCGGTCATACGGAGGTTGTATGGGCAACGGGTATGAGGAGGTGTCTGACATCAGACAGCATGCTTTAGTATGCCCATGGGGGTTGGAATGAGTGTTGCTGTGAACATACGCACCATGCAACACACAGAAAAACACACAGGGTGCCAATACTGACATGCATGGGTGCATGTCTGCACGGGTGTGTGGTGGTCGATTGTGGCAGCTGGCTCTACAAGGGTAGGTGATGGGTATACCTTGGCATCAGGCCACATGACAATGGTCTGCATTGTATCTCAGGGCTGTAGTTTCCACACTTGCTCACACAGGTGGGTATTGTAGCCCCCATCCAGTCACCTGGGTGACTATTGTGTGTGGCCAATGCTGTGCATCACTTGCATGTATGTGTTTCTTACTCCATGACATGGACAGTATCTGGGATATGCACACCTCCCACATGCATGTACATTGACATGTGGAACTGCACCTGGGGTTTCTGGCCCATGTTGGAACACAGGTTACCATCATATGTGCCAGTCTTGCCCACCTGTGGTGGGAACCAGTAATGGGCATCAGGTATACTCTGCCCCTACATTGATAGCAAGCTGACATCATTCCCTGGTGTCAGTGGCATCTATCCATACAGGGCATGTTGTCAGGCATGGTATGTACATTGTGGGACACATGTAATGGCACCACAGGTGGTGCAGGTGTCCATTGGGGAGGTGCACTGTCAGCATGTATGTGCATATTGGACAGATGGACAGGGTGACATGCCCTCTGTAACCCACTGCTATCACTCCATTGTTACTATCAGTGACCAATATGCAGTGAACTACCTACATACTGGCTGTTGCCTAGGCATGTGTGTGTGTGTGTGTGTGTGTGTGTGTGAGACATGGGTTAAGAGTGTGCTCTGGGTAATACTGGGGTTACTAAATGTGATTGCCTGGCCTTGATGTCACATGTATGAGTATGGCTTTGCACCCCAGCCTCTCAGCTATTTCACATCTGTTATCCCTGTATGGTGGACATTGTGCTATATAGTAGGGCCTCCAAAAAAGACATATGCAAATCCCACTCCACATTGGCCACAGGTGTCAGACGCTCACAACCACCTCTATACAGGATACGAGTTATGAACACACACACATACACACACACACACACACACACACACACACACACACACACACACACACACACACACACCTGTCATATCTGGGAGTAGAACCCCTACCTAACTAGTTTATTACATCTCAGCACTACGCAGTTATAGTACACACTATGCACATTACTGAAGTACTTCTAACCCAAAGGTGTATTTCACAATGAATGACATCAGCAGGATTGCCAAAGTAGGCCATTTGAAATGTGCTGCAGGTGACTACCCTATAATGCATTGCTCCCTACACAGACAGTGGGACACACACAAAACATCCACAGCTGATATGTGTGGGTATAGAACCCCTGACAGAGGTCTATACCACACTACAGCATGGAGCTATTATAGGATGCACCACGGGGATTACTAGAGAACTCCTTCTTCAAAGCTGTATTTCACAATGAATGACATCAGCAGGATTGCCAAAGTGGGGCATTTGAAATTTACTGCACGTGACTTGCCTATAATGCATTGCTCCGTATACAGAAATGGACACACATAAAACATCTAGAACTGCCATGAGTGGGGATGGAACCCAACCACAGTTCTAAATCACAATCCAGTGGTATGCAGTTACAGGACATGCTACGGAGATTATTGGGCTACAACCTTCCCAGAGGTGTATTTCTAGGTGGGTAACATTAGCAGCCTTGCCACAGTCGAGTATAGGAATTGTAAGGAGCGTGGCTACCCTAAATAGCATTGCTCTCCACACAGACAGACATGCACACACACAGTTACCACATCTGGGATTAGAACACTTACCTAGCTACTTTCTCACACTACAGCAGTATGCAGTTACAGGACGCACTGTGGAGATTACTAGGCTACAACCTTCCCAGAGGTGAATTTCTAGGTGGGTGACATCAGCAGCCTTGCCAAGGTTGAGTATAGGAATTGTAAGGAGTGTGGTTACCCTAAAAAGCATTTCTCTCCACTCAGACATGCACACACATACACACAGTTGCCACATCTGGGGTTAGCACACCTATCTAGCTACTTTCCCACACTACAGCGTATGCAGTTACAGGACGCATTATAGAGATTACTGAGCTACAACCTTCCCAGAGGTGTATTTCTAGGTGGGTGACATCAGCAGCCTTGCCAAAGTTGAGTATAGGAATTGTAAAGAGTGTGGCTACCCTAAAAAGCATTGTTCATCACACACACTAACACACACACACACTTGCCACATCTGGGGTTAGAACACCTACCTAGCTACTTTCTCACACTACCGCAGTACGCAGTTACAGGCCATGCTACAGAGATTACTGGGCTACAGCCTTCCCAGAGGTGTATTTCTAGGTGGGTGACATCAGCAGCCTTGCCAAAGTCAAGTATAAGAATTGTAAGGAATGTGGCTAACCTAAAAAGCATTGCTCTACACACAGACACACACACTAACACATACACAGTTGCCACATGTGGGGTTAGAACACCTATCTAGCTACTTTCTCACACTAGAGGAGTACGCAGTTAAAGGATGCGCTACAGAGAATACTGGGCTACAAACTTCCCATAGGTGTATTTCTAGGTGGGTGACATCAGCAGCCTTGCCACATTCTAATATAGGAATTGTAAGGGGTGTGGCTACCCTAAAAAGCATTGCTCTGTACACAGACAGACACACACACTAACACACACACAAGTTGCCACATCTGGGGGTGAGAACACCTACCTAGCTACTTTATCACACTACAGCAGTACGCAGTTACAAGACGCGCTACGAAGATTACTGGGCTACACTTTTCCCAAGGGTGTATTTCAAAGTGGATGGCCTCAGCGGGTTTGTCATAGTAGGACTATGGGGAGGGCAGTGTGTGTGCATGGGACATTACCCATTCATCTAGAGGTTGACACACCACATGCGGGCACATGCAGGGTTATATTCCACAGGTACGTGTATATAGCTGCTGGATGACTACTTCCTTGTACAGTCATGTTGCACAGCTACCACTTGCACCACATAGTCCGTAATGCTGACAGATACTGGTGGCTAATGTCTACAGTGAGTGACATTTGAGCATCATGTGGTTGTAGCCATTTGGCTGTGTGCTGGGTGGGACAAGCCTCATAATGGTTGGCTCCTTGTCACAGTCACTCTCTTCCGCACATCTATGTACATGTACGTTTGGCTTATTATAGTGTATTGTCCTTGGATATATGCCTGTATTCCTATCCACTGTGTGTGCAAAGCATGAGTGGTGCATACTGAGGAGTGTCTGCACTAACATCTGCGACTGCCAGATATGTCTGGTCCACTGTTGTTTGCAGACATGGTCTTCATTTGTTTAAGCATGTGAGCATGCCCAGAATGACCTTTCGTATGTTGTTGCCTGACATTGCCTTCATTTCTCTAAGTGTGTGAGCATGCCCAGTATGCCCTTCTGTATAGAATGTGTGGATCAATTCCAGGTAGTTTGTACTCCAGTGCAGACTTTTGTGTTGTACACCTACAGGTATCAAAGTGTCTCTGCAGGGTATCCGTCGATCATTTGGAAATTTGGGGACAAACTGTGTAGTGGATATTGTGTACTGTAGGTGATTGTGTCTGTGGTGCTTCAGCTGCATGCATATTGCTGTTAGCAGAGATATTCAGACATGTGTACTGTTATACACAGTGATGTTTTTTGTCTTCATGTACTGTTAGGTGGACATTCTTGCTCACAGTACTGTCTTGGGGGACAAGGGTGACTACAGCTGTGTCCGGTATTGTGGGCAGACACCTACGTATCCATGGTAAGTTATGCCATTCTGGAGGGGGAGCTGCAGACACTTGCTGCTGGGTCTCTGTATCCAGTTCAGCACCTTGGTACAGTGCTGGCAGAGGATCCCATACTTGTACACCCATTGACATGACAGTATGGGCTTATCTTGCTGTGGCAATGCCTCACAGCTGTACAGATTCGCACAGGTTACCCAGAGGCAGGGGCCATGTGTCAGGATATTAACCCTATTGTGGTGTATGGGCAGGTGTATAGCCACCCATTTATGTGTTTGCAGCCAGGGATAGTGTGGGCACACAGCTTGGTGTCAGACTCTGCCCATTCTATGCTGCCCATGCTCCCCCCCTCTGTTATTCTAACCTCTTCCATACATTATGCATACATTCTCTGATACTTTCCCTAAGGGTATCATCCCATCACAGGTGTGTGTTAGTGTTGGTCCACAGTTCATGCAGTGTGACATGATGGGCATGTTACTGTGGTTTGTCCACATGGCCTTGCATATGGCTTATGTGGAGTGTATTATGTTGTTATTTGGGTGTCCATGACATAACATGCATTGGCAGTACATGTGAGACACAGGCCTTTGGCAGAGGCCTGTGGGGCTTTAGGTGTTGCAGTGGGCCACATGTGGTAGGCTATTGCATTCTGTCAGGCCTACAGTCTCAGACCACCATATAGTATATTTCCCTGGGGTGACAGGGTAGGTGTGATAGGTATTCATGCATATACCTTCTGTCAGTCTTGATAGGTGGTGTGGATGTTGGCAGGGTGCTATGTACAGCTAGGGACACACCTGCATGGGACACCTGCACTGCATGATGCATTCTTCCACTATTGCTATATACAGGCGGGGTCATACTGTACCCATTCCCCACAGCAGGGATATGACCAGAGAGGTACATGTGGGTGGTGTTTGCATGAGCTGGGTGCATGTGTGCTATGGACACTACTTGCATCTGACACACAGATATGCATGGGGCATTCCAGTTATGCTGGCATGTGCAGGTACATCAGCTGTTTCCCAATACATCAGACCTGCCTCCTTTGTGATCTGCTGGTGTTCGGGCAGACATCACCGGTATCCCCTACTACAGGTCCAGTTACTGTGATGCATACCTGTATGGATAATTCCAAGGGTGTCTCCCTTTCACCGTGATACAATATATACTGTATGTCTGTGGTACTTTCTCCTGTGTACTGCTTGAATATCTAGCCCAACAGCCATGCCATGTCAGTCTTTCAGATGGTGACACATATTACCACCATACATTTACAATGGCTTACTGCTAGCAAGTGTTATATTGGTGGGGATTGTCCTTGGCACTGCAGTTGTGAGGGCTTGTCCCTGTCATCAGCAGTAGTGGGCAATGTCCACCACGTCTTACCTCAACATGCATACATACTGACCACTCTTACACAATATGAAACACACACCATCCCAACACACATAGGTCTGCATATTGTACAAATGCTACAACCTATCCTGCTACCTTGGCCACCTCTGGGAATCTCTGCTTTACTCGTATTATACCTACTCATACATGTTACTACATTTCTACACTGGATTGGGGGGCACACCTGACTGTTACTGCATTTCTACACTGGATTGGGGGAATGGGCACACCTGTCTGTTTCTACATGTCTATGGGGGACACACCTGATTGTTATTACATTGTTATGTAGGATAAGGGGGCACAAGTGACACTTGTACTCATTTGCTATGACTGTACTAGTATGTCATGTACTCCATTTCATGCTGTATTACTAACTATCATGCTGTCTAGAGGCACACCAGTGTACTACAGATCATGGCTTTGGTTGCCCTACATATTATTGTCTGACACTGGAGCCGTGACCTGAGCATCCCAAACACACGTTCTATTATATGTCTGGCCTGTGCATGTGCCTCATTATGGTGTTCATGTTCAGGTGTGTGTGCATTTATGATGGGTGTCATCAGCCATGGCTCCAGTGTGTACCCATCATCCCCCACTAGGTGACCTTAGGTGATGTCCCCACTGGCAAATCTCTGGTACAGCTGCATCAGATGCCATATGTGGGAATCGTCATAGCTTCCAGGGCAGCCAGCACACACATTCATTATAATGCCCTGGGCATCACATATGACCTGGCAGTTGATGGAGGGGATGCCCCTGTGGTTGATGTAGGCCCTACCCTGCTCACCAAGTGGTGCTTTGATGCATATATGTGTGCAGTCTATAGCACCCACTACCCCAGGGTATTCTGCTATTTGGTGGAAGAGACGCATATTGCTGGTCAACACCTTACGGGCATTGGGGAAATATACATGCTCACTGGCATGGGCTGACATGGCATCCAGGAACTGGTGGAATACTCTGGATGCTGATGCCTGTGAGATCCCCATGATATCCCCATTTGTGCTTTGTGAGGTACCTGTGGCTAGTATACCTAGGCCTACACATACCTTGGTATTCCGTGATGGGTTCCCCGCAGTCAGTTTGCTGTGTCAGGTGTGGCCAGCACAGCTCAACTACTTGCTGTAAGAGGTCTCTGTCCACCCTATAGCACTCCACTATCTCCAGCTCATGTAGCTCATGGTAGGTTACCCTAGGTCTGTACACTCTTCTCCGTCTCCTCACTGTGGGTTGTTCAGCAGCATGCACATCCTCACCACACTCAGCCTCTTGCACATGTTGTTCTGTGTTGCCTGTTGCAGCCCTTCTCATTTTGTAGGTTTGTTTGTTAAAATTTCCCCACTTGTATACACCGGTGGTGTAGAGTGTTGGAAAAACCAGTGGAGAAGGTGTTTGCTTAGTTTATAGTAGTATTGTGGGCTGGGCTGGGCTGCTGCCTGTGTAATTGGCTGCTTCTCATACATTTCACCTGCCAGATATGCTAGTTCTCCTTGATTTTATTCCTACTGCTGTTTTCCCTTCCCATTGCCCTTCTGTTTGGGCCCGGGGCCGCGCTCCACAAACAGAGTACTCATATGTACACACTGTTGCTGTTTCCTGCTTTAACTTCTTTTTTCTTCCTGTAAAACCCGGTGTGCGGCATGCACACCTGCTTACACTTTATAAAGAATGCTAGGCAGGTTTAGACACACCTTCTAGCTTAGCTGTACTAAGCTAGGAGCATACCCGAGCCACACGGCTCCAATCTGCTTACAGTATGCCTGACACACCCACCCATGATGTCACCTATCTCCTAGTCTTGCACTCAGCTATTCATACTCCTATCCTGTTGGGACCTGCCTCACATGCTGGGGAGAACTGAGATTCACTATCCTTCCCCTCATTTGCATAAGATTGCCTGCTAATGCAGTTACATGTGTCACACTGTTCATCCCCCCTTAGCAGCCACTATTCACCGGCCAGGTTGTCTTTTGCCTGCCATTGACTTGCATGGCAGAATACTAATTTTAGTTAGACTGCTTTTTTTAGGTTTATTTTCTTATTTTCTCACTGATCCCGTTTGCGTGCCGCTGCCCTATGCTTAAACAGCCGTGATCGGCAGAAATAATATGAAAGTTGTATTTTGTACATTTTGCATTGTTTGCATTGCCAATGGCCTTTATTTGGTGCTGTCATGTCTCCATTTTGGATTTTGCAGAACCGTACTCGATTACTAACCAAGTACATTTCTGCAAATTATGCTAGTCTTTGAGTGGCCTGATTCCAGCTTCCTGGATAGCAGATTTACCTCATTTGCATGGTTTTCACCTGCAAATGGGGTCATTTGCATACTGGAGCTGGGAACGTGCAGGACTAGTGCAAGAGTGCTCGTGCATGTCAAACGGGCACGTACGTGGATCGCTCGGCCACCATATTGCCAACATTATCTCTTACACTAATCATGCTTGCCGTGCAAGCTTTTGTGAATCCAGGGAAGAGTCTTACACTTGACTGAAACTTGCACAGCAGCTCCAGCTTGTCCTTCTGCATGTATTTCAAGGTATTTTTTGCACACTCCTTTACTCCCACATAGACTACTATCATGTTCTAATCATAATTGCTAGTAGGCATAACCCTTTCCTTGTCCAGCCTGTAATGCTAGCTATTGCTGTTTATCCAACAACGTTTTCTGTTTTCCCTACATTATTTAGTTGCTTAGTCATAATAATTTATATTTTTACATCAAATATGCAATGACTTTACATGAAAACATGAACCATTCCTATTGTAATGCTAGACAGACTAGCAATTGCCATCTATTCTTAAAGCATAGAAAGCTGTTCTCATTTCAGTGACTCTAATTGCCACTGTGGCAAGCAAGTATAACAGAGATATAACAGAAGCTGAGCTGCGGTTTGCTTGCTTGACTTTGCCTGTCATTTCAAAGCAGTCTAACTCTAAGCAACTGTGCTTAACTCTCAGAAACTGCACAGGAATCAGCTGTTTTGCAGAGACCTTTTACATGTTTAGCAAAGCTTCATGTATTTATGCCACAGTGCATAAACTGTACAAAAGTATAATAAACAGCTCAGAAACAATGCTAAAATACAAAGAAAGAAAGAAAGGCTACATAACTTTCACTATGTTAAATGATGTCTTACTGGGAAGACACTTATTCAAAGAGGGTAACGGCCAGATACACTTAGAGCTCTGGCCAGGGAAATTAAGCAACTGAAGTTTAATTAAGCAGAACATAAAGAATGAGGAACTTTATTGACAGGTATTGAAATCAGAGAATTGAAAGTTATTTAATGCAGTGGCAGCACGGAGTACTATAATAAAACTGAAGGAAATACTGCACTACTGAGGATAACCAGTGTATGTGAAACATCAGTATAAAATACTTTAGGTCTACTTTGTTTCGTTGACTCTCATTTCACTGAATTTCATTTCACCCCGACCACATCGCTGAAAACACAAATTACTGAAAACTCATTTCACTGAATCTCATTTCACTGAACTGCAGTTAGTATATATGGCACTGTGTAGAGTACTGTAAGGCAAGTAAAAGGTATATGCCCTTTCCCCCCTGTGGTGTGATCCTGGAGTTAATATATATAGTTTGGGGTGTGTGGGGGGCACGGTCCCCCACATTGGGGGGGGGTGGCAGGTGTAGCCCTCTCACCTTGTTTGTTTTATATTGTATTTTATCAAAAACTTTAAAACAATACATTTTAAACAATAGACATGCATAGTTCCAACTCCAATGACTAACTCTTTCCAGAAGACAATATGTACTCAAACTAAGTGGAGGACTATGCCCCCCACACCCGCCAATGTGGGGGCACACCCCCCAACTATATATACTAACTCCAGGATTGTACTACAGTGGGGAAAAGGGCATATACCTTTTACTTGCCTTACAGTACTCTAAACAGTGCCACATATACTAACTGCAGTTCAGTGAAATGAGATTCAGTGAAATGAGTTTTCAGTAATTTGAGTTTCCAGCGAAGTGGTCGGGGTGAAATGAAATTCAGTGAAATGAGATTCAAAAAAACAAAGTAGACTCAAAATATTATATGGCTGAATAATGAAAAATTAAATTGCCTAAATCAATCACATCAAATGCTGATGTACAGGTTGTTGTTGTGTCTTTCGGCTTTTCCCGGTTAGGGGTCGCCACAGTGGAACTCCGGTCCGCTAATGATTGCTAGTTGATTTTTACATGCCGAGTTACCAGCCCTGATGCACAACCTTCAACGAAGGTACGCCCATTCACGGATGTCTCCACGCAGCAGATGCTCTAGCTGAGAATCGAACCGGACAGCGTCTTACTGTGAGGCGACAACGCTACCGCAGCACCACCACTGCGGAAAACGCTGATGTACAGGTATGCACTTAAACTAATTCAGTAGGCTTTTAAGGTCAATGATTCCAAATGGTAGGAATCCATGCAGAAGAGGCCCAAGCATCAATGACTAATACCTGACCTCTCACTACTCCTGAATTCAGTGGTATTGTCATTTCTTTAAAGACTTATTTCTTACCCTTTCACTAGGTCCATCTCTTCGTTTACCACACAAATAGTTCTAATGTATTTGTCAGGTTTAAAATGCCAGCATTGTAAGGCAACTCTCCCCCTTACCAATCAGGCATGGCTGTTTACTGCCAGTAGCACCATTCTGCCTTCACTTTTGTATGGTTTGCCTGCATGGTCTAGTTCTAGGATTTTCTTAAAATCTAAATGGGTTACTGTCTGCAGTAACATTTGGAGTTTTACCCTAGCTATCCTCATACTCACCTATAAATGGAGTGACCACAGTAATAAACCATGTTGTCTCTGTCTCAGATGACATATGAAATACACACTCTTATTGCAAAAAGGGAATACTCAAACCTCCCCCCCACACTATCTCCCATAGGCTTACCCATCTTAACTGTCCCAGACTCATGAAGTACAGAAGTACTGATGGCAGTC
This sequence comes from Protopterus annectens, assembly GCF_019279795.1. Classification (NCBI taxonomy): domain Eukaryota; kingdom Metazoa; phylum Chordata; order Ceratodontiformes; family Protopteridae; genus Protopterus; species Protopterus annectens. The sequence continues at coordinate 1,789,056,034 of NC_056737.1, read as the reverse complement.
TCCTTCTGCATGTTCTTCACAGAAGGCTCTTCATGAAGTCTACTTCTTTTGAATTTATCCTTATTAAATTTAGGTAATCCATTTCCACTTCTGCTCAAATCAAACCTGTCCAAGGCCCCTTTAGAAACCATTTTAGAAATAGAAACTCTAAAAACCTACCTTCTTGAATTGTCAGAATATCCACCATAAACATAAAATGTAAATTTTCAACTAAGTATTAAGAAATTAGGGTGAAACCAGCTGAAAAAATGAGTAAATGCTCATATAACATTTATTGTAAATAGTGCTAAATAATGATCACATTTGCTGCCTTTGTCTTGGAGCTAAGCAAAACAAATAATGTAAATCCTAATAAACTCAGTTTCAGATATCTAACATTTTGCTTATCTTACTGACAAGCTGTACTTTTAATATTTTCCATATCTGATTCTTTCAAAGTTCTGCATTATAGACTAACGTAAAACAGATATAATAGCATTTCCAGTATCTGAGAAGTAGAGAGGTTAGTCTAGTCTCTCTTGGAACCCTCAAGCCTGATAGTAACATTAAGGCATCTAAATTATATCTTCAGTGTACCCTGGAGGAAGAGGAACCCGCTGCAGAATACATCAGCTCAGTCACTTCAAGGTCATAGCCCAGTAGGCCATCAAAGGTTACCACTGATTTAAGAATGTTTGCCTTATTCCTTTAATCAGTGTTTATTCAGACACATAAACTCCCAGAATTATAATTCTGATGTCTTCCATCTCAGGGGTTTTTTTGGGTCTTCTACTTTCTAATTATTGCTCTTTTGCTTTCAGCATTAATGACTACATCATCATCATCATCATCATCATCATCATCATATCTCCTGTTTTCCATTTCTACATGAGGACAGGGTGTTGTGTGAACTGTCTCCACCTCTGTCAATTCATTGCCTTGATCCTACCTTCTTTGAGAGTCATGCCTGACCGTCACAGGTCTTTTCTCATCAAATCCATCCATTTCTTTGCTGGGTATACTCAATTCCTCTTGCCTTCTGTCTTCTTCACCAAACCATATTCTGCTTTCCTGCACATGTGCCCAAACTACCGTAATCCGTTAATTTGGATTTTTTTGTTCAATTAGAGCTACTTTGACTACTGCTCTGATGCCACCATTTCTTAATTTTTTCTATTGTGTGCATCCTACTAACCATCTCATGCACTTAAATTCCATCACTTCTAGCTGGTTTACAATCACATAGTCAATCGCACTGTGTGCGATCAACGTATGTGCGTAATTCAGGTAGCAGAACCATTAGTGCGAACAGCCGCTATAGCAAGGTTTGATAGTGTAGTACAGATTGCACTATAGTAGGGATTGGGAAATGTACCCTTTGCTCAGTGCAGTGCGATCTCAGAGTTTGTATATATAAGTAGGGGGGGCACAGCCCCCCACTTGGGAGGAGCAGGGGGACCTACCCCCCTGCAAAACATGTTAAAATATGTTTAGCGGCTATGAGAATTTCAGTGAAGTTGTAATGTTCGACATTCGACTTCACTGAAATGCTCAGTTCAGCATTTACTGTGGTCGGTGTTGTGCTATCCGAACATTTTCTTCAGATATATGCGCTTTCGGCCACAGTAGTGTCGAACATGTGATAGTAAACCCTTCTAGCTTCCTCAACTGCTCTGCCTTTACTTTCCAGGTTTCTATACAATACTGTAATACTTATCACATCACTGTTTTGTACATCTTACGCTTCAGCTTATTTGGCATTCTTCCCTCACACATTACCCCAACACTCTATGATAGCTGACTGCAGCCCCTCTCATTCTAGCATTGACCTACTCATTTAGCCTTCCCTTTTTCTCAACCATCACTGTTAACCTCTTCTACTATTACCGTTCTATCTCAGTTTTCATCTTCTTCCGATTTCCCCAATTTAATGCCATCACAGCTGTCTTATCTGTACCCATTTTCTTCCCATGTGCCTGCAGTTTTGCATTCCATTCCATCTCTTGCTGAAGTTCCTGTTTGGAATATGCTTGTAATGCCACATCATCAGCATACAGCTGCTTTTTTGTTGACCTATCTCCTCTGAACTCTTTGCTAATATACTCCATCACTAGTATGAACAGCAATGGGCTCAGATCTGAACCACGATATACACCTACTCCCACAGGAAACTCCTTTGTGAGTCTGAATATTGCTCATATTTGTGTCATTTGGTTCTTGCACATAGACTGCACTACCAAAGATTCCAAGACTTTGAACCATAGCAAAACTACTTAAATCAGCTTTCTTGGAACCTTGTCCTATGCTTTCTCCATGTCTAAGAAAGCCAGTTTGGACTCTTACTGTATCTCTTGCTTCTCCACTATCTGTCTCACTGCAGACATGAGGTCAATCATGCTACATTCTGATCTGAATATGAACTGCTTATCTCCCATCTTATGTTCAGCTATTCTGCATATTCATTTGTCAGTCACCTATATTGCCTTCAGTACATTCATGCAGTGTGACACAAGTTTAATACTTCTGTACTGCCTACGGTTGTGAATGTCCTCTTTTCTCTTGTTCAGTGACCCCGGGATGCTTATTCTCCATCATCTTTATATACCTCTCTCCATATGCTATGAGTACCCTCAGGAGCCATTTCTCCCCTAACTCACTCAACATCGTGATCATATCTGCCATGACTTCATCTGAACCTGCTGCTTTCCCTAATGTCATTTTCTGTAGTGCTGAGATGGAAAAAGCACTTTAATAATAAATGAATATACAACTTTTAAAACATTAAAAACAACACAGAAACTAAGTGCATTTACCTGTCAGCTGGGGCTTCTTTAGAGTCAACATAAGCCACAGCTCCACTCCATTTCATACATTTGAGTTAGTTATTCACTTACATCATTTTCCATAGTGCTGCTCTTACTTCATCTAGGGTATGCACCTCTTTCTCTTTCATAGTAGCCTGTGTATTAGGAGAGTACAGCACCTGTGGAGTTTTCTTCATTCAGAAGTTGCTGGAAGTACTCCACCAACATGTCTTTGAGGTCATGTGGACTGGCTGTTGCTGGCATTCCTTATGAATGCTGTCTGATGACTATTTTCTTTACATTTCTGTCTTTGCCTTGCAAACTGAGAGTTTCTTTGTGTTATCCCCTGAGTCACTTTCCAGAAGCTGGTAGAGTGCCTCTGATGCCTTGTTCTTTGCTTTTGCAGCTGTCCTCTGAACCTCTTAATAACCAAATCATGGATAAATGTCTGCTCATCCATTCCACTTCTGGAATTCTATTAAGACAGCAGGCACAAATAAACTTTCCTGACTGTAACATATCCAGGAGGTTCTGCAGTCTTCTTTAAATGAGCTGTTTAGTCAAATTCCCAAAGTATATGTAGCCAGTTCCCCCTTGTCTATAAAGTTCCAACTCCTACATTCAACAGATATGCCTTGAATCATTTTTTGTAGCTTAATAGGAGTTTGACTTTTCCACCCCCGACTGAAAAGAACTCACTCTCTCTTGCTGCCTCACTGAGCCCATCTTTGCCCTGCAGATTCTTGTTGCAGAAGTACTAGGGAAAGTTCATTGCTAAAGGTACTACTAGAGCTGAATTCTCCCTCAAGATTTTCTAAAAGCAGTAAAAAGAATACATCTTTACAAAAAACTAATTGTTCTGAACACATAGTTGCCTTGCACAAGTGCTAGGAAAATTTCACTGCTAAAAGAAATTCCACAAGCTGAATTAATAAAAGGAATAAGTGGACACAATCTGTTAAAACTAATGTAAGCCAATAACCAAGAATCAGTGAAATTGCAAATGTTTCTGTACAGCTGCAAACACTTTTTATCTCTTTTGCATTTGAATAGTCCCTGCTGTGCTGCTGTATGTGGTGAGCCCCCCCCCCCCATGTCTACTCCTCACCTTTATACTGCTTTACTTCAATTTAATTTAACACTATGACAAATTCTACTAAACAGAGGAAAAGCTCCCCCAGTGAAAGCTATTCCCACACAATACTGCAGAAGTAGTAATCAGCCTCAACATCTGGCAACATATTGTTAGAACAGCAACCTTTTGGCAAACTTAGCAGACCTTGCCCGAAAGCTACTCCCATAGAAAATGTTATGATTCATCTCAAAAGGTCAAAGTAACAAGAACTTATTTTTCTTTATGACCCCTCTACCTCATAAATTGTTTTGCTTTTGATGGAAAACCACTTATGAGGGAACCCTACACTTTGCTCCCCCATCCTAACCTCAACTACTAATCAACCTAACCTTCTCTACATTTATTTCAAAGCTAAACCTCCTCAGCAGGAACCAGTTACATGAACACATCCTAACATCCCTACCCCTAATTTTTGGGCGTTGAGCTGGCACTGTAAAAATCTACTGCCAATCATTAGCGGACCAGAGTTCTGCTGTGGCGAACCCTAAACGGGAAAAAGCCGAAAGAAAAACAACAACAACCAACACAGAGTCAATTTACAGTCCAGCTCCAATACCGAATATTCACCAGCTAGCTTCCACCCATGACGTCTCCCACAACTTCTTCATTTTTCCTGTTCTCTTCCGACTCACAAGTTTCACAACAACATAGAGTCAATTAATTGTTCTTCTCCAGTACTGATGCCTCACCAGCTATCTTCTACCTACTGACTCCTCTCCTAACCTTTCCATTTTTTTCATTTTCTCCTCCCATTGCTAATATTTTCCTTCTAGCTATAGTATCTGCCTTAATACGATAAATAAGCTGCTTCAGATCAACACAACCACTACACATTCAAGACTATTACTCAAAATAAATTCCTCTCAACAAATATTGCAATACACTACTTCCAGAGCACAGAGACCACTCACACCTTATTACTAAAACAAGCCAAGTACAATATTCCAAAAGCTAATACTTATAATAATACTACTATGAATCTCTTTTATAACGTCTTATCATTCCAACCTGTACCTTAACCCCAATCCTTCTGAAACTACTCAGTCTTACTTATCATCCCAATACTAGGATAAAAAAATGTGTAACAATTTCCTCTTATAGCTATAACTGGACAGATGTCCACCTCTATAGAATAATACACCTCCATGAGTGCCATAGTCACCCTATACATGGATGCCAGAACCACAGGGTAAAGGGTGTGGGGAGGCCACAGCCCCACCACCTTCAACAGCTGCCCAATGTGCCCTAAAACTGATGCTATAGTAGCGATTACACAGAATCATTTACATTGGTATTTCTGAGGTAACTGCAAGCTCAGACAGCTGGAAAAAGATGATCTGAATAAGAAATCATCTTTTACTGGCTGCCTGATCTTGTGGTTACCATGGAAATGCCTATGTAAGTGTTTTTGAGGCATACTGATCACATTCTTTCATTAAGAATTTTGGATAAAGCCACAAACAGGGGAATCAAGGCTCAAAACCAAGGACACATTTTATCTATTACTTATTGGTTTGTAGGTTCATAGGTAAGTACTAGGCTATCTGCCCGAAGGCATTTATAAGCCTAGCTGGAATGTGTTGGCGTTCGCTGCCTCCTTAGATTAGTTCCCTGTGCCTCTGTCCAGCAGAGCCATTGAAGTGATCCATGGGGTAAACATTCTGTTTCCCATCCACTCGTCAAGGTTTCTCTTGAAGAGGGTTAGCGAGGAGCTCTGCCTAATGTTGATTGGAATCTTGTTCCAGAGCATTGGAAGTCTCTGGGACAGGAATTTATCCCTTCAGCATGTCCTATTTATTGTTGTGGTGAGATTTAGATCCCTGGAGCATGTGGCTCGAGGCAATATGGTTTTCTTTAGGTGGAACATGTCCATTAATTCTGGGTTGGACATGGCCTTGTATGTCAGGCAGAGATCACCTCTGAGTAGGTGGTATGCAACCGAGTACAGCTGGAGTTTCTTCAGTCGAGCTGCATAGGGTATCTGCTTGAGGCCAGTGATCCTCTTGGTGAGGAACTTCTGTGGTCTTTCCAGTTGTTGCAGGTATCTTGTAGGGTACATCCCAAATGGGGCATTATACTCTATGATGGGTCTGATGAGTGATGCGTAGAGGGGCCCAATGACCTCTTTCGATCTGGATGCAAACCCTTTTGTGATTAGGTGGGCTACATAGAAGGATTTTCTAACCACTTTGGCAATGTGATTATCAAAGGAGAGGTTACTATCTACCTGGGTCCCCAGATCCCTTATTACATCTTCCATATTTAGGGGGCTACTACCTATGTGGTAGTTTTTGGGTACTTTGTTTTTTCCAAAGGGGATAACTATGCACTTTTTGGCATTCAGCTTGAGACCATGGTTTTGACACCAGGTATCTGTCTCAGTGAGACCCTTTTGGAGGATGTCTGTGTCAGCCAGAGAGTCAATTATAGCCCCTAGTTTGCAGTCGTCTGTGAACTTGGTGAGCCATAGTCCTCTGCTTGCCTGTACCTCTGAGAAGTATATGCCAAACAGGAGGGGTCCTAGGACTGAGCCCTGAGGAATGCCACTTGTAACCGGTTTAGAGTCAAACCTAGCTCCTGCAACTCTTACCATGTGGGTTCTGTCCATGAGCCAGTTGGCAAACCATCTTGTGATGTAGGGGTTTATATTGAGGCTGGTGATCTTGTCTATAATACCTGAGTGGGAATGGTGTCGAAGGCCTTTGTGAGGTCTAGGTAGGCTGTGTAGGCCACCTTTCCCTCGTCTATATCCTTGGTAACTGTCTCAAAGAAGTCCACCAGGTTTAGGAGGCATGATCTGCCCTTAACAAAGCCGAACTGGGTTGGGTCCAGTGTTTGGAGGTTTCCAATGTCTCTGTTAATGAGATCCATGATAATGCGCTCCATAGTTTTGCAGACCAAGCTAGACAGGCTTATAGGGCAATAGTTCCCAGGGTCCGTTGTGGCTCCACCTTTGTGTAACAGAATAACCGCTGCTGTGCACCACTCTGTGGGCATGTAGCCTGTGGAGAGGCTGAGTTTAAACAGTGTGTTTAGGTGAGGGGTTAGTTCATCTTTGAGCTCATGTAGGACGCAGCCTGGGACACCGTCCGGTCCCATTGGTGCTGTGTTTTTGGCTTTGGAGAGGGCTGTTTTAACCTGAGTGTCTGTGATTTCAGGGGCACTACATTCTTCTGGTATAGTTATGGGCCCTTTTGGGGGTGAGATGGGGGTGAAGTCTGCACTGAACATGTCTGCCAGGATGTTGGCTATATCGGTCGGTTCAGTGTATTTTGTGCCATTCTGCACTAACTCTGAGCAGATCTGAGAATTGCCACTTAGATTCTTGACATAGCTAAATAATGCCTTGTGGTTATCTTTGGAGTCCATGGCAATTTTTCTTTCGAAGCTAGCCTTGGATGATTTTATGAGGGAACATAGTTTCTTGCTGAGACTGATCAGGGATGTCTTCCCTTCTTGGGATTTTACTCTTTTCTGTACTAGTTTCCTCCTTCTACTGTATAGCTTGTTTATGACAGGGGTCCACCAGATTGGTTTCCTTTTCTTGGATGAGTGAGTCTTGGTTTTGTTTGGGATAGCATGATCCATGCATTCTTGTAGGTGTCCGTAGAGTGCATTAGTAAAGGATTTTGCAACTTGGACAACGTTATTCTTTAGCATGGGGGCTTTGAAACCTCCAACCTCGGTCTTAAGTAATGTGAAGTTTGCTTCTGAAAAGTTTTTCACAGTGGTTTCTTTGACTGGGGGTGGTGGCAGAATGTGGATATCCAGAGTGATTAGTTTATGGTCAGATCTAACCAGCAAGGGGTTGACCTCCGGTGTGGAACACCGGTCGCCCATGTTGGTGATGACCAGGTCCAATATGTTGTCACCTCTGGTGGGGGAGTTAACCAGTTGATCCAGGCGCTTGAGTTTATAAATTCTAGGAAATGTTGGGCCAGGGAGTTCGTACTTGAGTAGTTCTCCCAGTTAATGTTCGGATAATTGAAATCACCCAATATCAGGGTGTTTGGTAGGACCTTTATGTTTCCCACTGTTTCCAGGAATGCGGAGTGGGGGTCCTGAGAAATGGTGGGTGATCTGTAGCAAGCTATAATTTAAATAGCAGTTTTGCCCATTGTTAGTTGCATGTGGATGATCTCTGAAGCATCGTGCTGTGCCACTAACCTGGAGGTGTGGGTATCCTTGATGAATATGGATACTCCCCCGCCTCTTGTATTTCGGTCTGGGTTTTGTGGCCGAAAGGTATGGTATGAGTTTAGCCTGGTAGTGCTGGGTTGCTCTCTGGAGCCTTAAACCAGGTTTCTGTTACTGCACATATATCGATTTCCTCCATACTGAGTAGTGCCTCGAATGTGTGCATTTTGAGGTTTAAACTTCTGGCATTGAGCAGCATTATCCTCAGTTTTTTGTTACTTTTGCTATTTATGGAGGTGGGTGTGTCTTTTGAGCCTTGCCTAAAAAAAGGCACTATGGGGGTGGCAAGAACCTTGGCCAGTATTCGAAAGCCTAAGGGTGACAGGTGCAAGCCATCTCTAGCAAAGCAGCGTGGCTTGTGGAGCATGTCATCCCAGGCTGACAGCCACTGGATCCCCTTTGAATGACCCCAGAAGCTTAGTCAATTGTTGAAATTGATAATTTTTTCTCTATACCGCGGTATCATTCTTGGTGAGGACAGGATGCTACTCAGGGTTAGGGACATACCAGCCTGGGCTACATGATCAGAGAGCTCCTCCATGTCTCTTTTCATGTTGTCCAGGGAGGTACGGCTAAGGTCATTCACACCAACATGGACAATGACAGAGTCATTATTTGTACTTGTTCTGGAGTGCCCTGAGAGCTTGTGTTATGTGGCAGATCCTGGTACCCGACAGGCAACTAACAGTAACCTTCTCCTTGTTCAGCCTAGTGAGTGGGACGTCGGTGTGCCTGACTACAGAGTCACCTATTACTAGTGTGTTGGGTATGTTATTTTGCCTTAAGGGCTGTGATTGTGTGGCACACTGGTTTTGTGAAGTATGTGTTTCATGGTTTGTGTTGGGGGGTGGAGGTTGCTTGGATGTCTGCTTTGGAGGTCTCTGTTGCTATTGCAGATTTTTATGTAGAGCCTCCGAGTATGTTTTTGTGTATTTATGTGTGTTTTTTGCCAGTGCCGGTTTTATTGGTCTATGTGAGACTGGTGGTGTGATGCAAGTAATTTCCTTCTCCTCTTGACTGCCTTGTCCAGTCTTGGGTTGAGAGAGCGTAGCCTCCAGTTTGGCTGTATAATTGCATCTCTCACATGTATTAGTGTTTGGTGGAAAGAGGAGAGGGTTGTCTGTGTACATGAGGCAATTGTAACATTGCCTCAAAATGCCCAGATTCACCAGTTGGACTGGAGATTACACCTGAAACTGCCCTTTGGACATGCCTGGATAGGTACAGTGAACTGTTTTACTGATTGCCTGGTAAGGTCGAATAGAGAGCCTTGTCCTTCTCTACAGTATAGGGGGGTCTAGTGCTAAGGTTTATTAGTGCTTGCTATGAGTTTTGCGCAAGTGCAGGGATGAGAAGTGAATGATTTGAGTGCTTAAGTTGAAAGTTTGTCTAGTTCCAAGGGAAAAATTGAAGAGTAGACTTTGTGGAGCCAAGAATAGTTATACCCTAGCTAACCGGCGCTGCCCGGCGTGCAAAACTCCACAAATGCGGGTTTTATATCAGGGAAATGAAAGAGATAGAAATTAGCCCAAAATGGCCAATAAACAACTAATTACTGGGCTGAAACCACTCCTCCAAGGAAAGATAGGCTGCTCAAAGCTCCCTCTCTCACAGTGAACAGAGAAACTTCCTTCTATCCAAGTAAGGTATGGGCAAACACAGAAACTTGTAACACAGCCCTGAATTCAGCACTAACCTGAAAACTGGACTAAACTAGCTTAGAAAGGTGGGAAAACAAGTATATTATTTTTTTTTTTTTTCAGAAAATAAAGCAGATACAATCAAAAAAACAATTCAAATGCACAGAAATGGCTATCGCACTTGAGCGTAGCCTACAACAGTTAAACAGATAATTTAAACACAAAAACGACTTTGTTAAAGTGAAAGCAGTAAAATAAGTACAATATGTAGCTGAAACAAGCTTTTTAAATCACAGAAACTCTAGACAATCGGCATTTTAGGCGGAATTAGCTAAAGGCAGCAATAAAATGCAGAAAAATGATACTTAATCACTCCAAAGTCTCTCTTTTGTCTCTCTGCTGCTGTAGAACTCTGCAGGGCACCAGGCAGGAGCTTGCTGAGCTGTATACTATCACAAAAACCTTGCAAATGTGGGTTTTATAGCAGCGAAATGAAAGAGATAGAAATTAGCCCAAAATGGCCAATAAACTACTAATTTCTGGGCTGAAACCACTCCTCCAAGGATAGATAGGCTGCTCAAAGCTCCCTCTTTTATAGTGAACAGAGAAATTTCCTTCTTTCGAAGTAAGGTATGGGCAAACACAGAAACTTGTAACACAGCCCTGAATTCAGCACTAACCTGAAATTGGACTAAACTAGCTTAGAAAGGTGCGGAAACAAGTTTATATATATATATTTTTTTTTTTCAGAAAACAAAGCAGATACAATAAAAAAAACATTTTAAATGCACAGAAATGGCTATCACACTTGAGTGTGTAGCCTACAACAGTTAAACAGGTAATTTAAACACAAAAACAACTTTGTTAAAGTGCAGGCAGTAAAATAAGTACAATATGTAGCTGAAACAAGCTTTTTAAATCACAGAAACTCTAGAAAATTGGGGTTTTAGGCAGAATTAGCTAAAGGCAGCAATAAAATGCAGAAAAATGATACTTAATCACTCCAAAGTCTCTCTGCTGCTGTAGAACTCTGCAGGGCATCAGGCAGGAGCTTGCTGAGCTGTATACTAGCACAAAAACCTTGCAAATGCAGGTTTTATAGCAGGGAAGTGAAAGAGATAGAAATTAGCCTAAAACGGCCAATAGACTACTAATTTCTGGGCTGAAACCACTCCTCCAGGGACAGAGTGGCTTCTCAAAGCTCCCTCTCTCACAGTGACCAGAGAAACTTCCTTCTATCCAAGTAAGGTATGGGCAAACAAAGAAACTTGTAACACAGCCCTGAATTCAGCACTAACCTGAAAACTGGACTAAACTATCTTAGAAAGGTGGGAAAACAAGTTTTTTTTTGTTTTTTTTTTTTCCAGAAAATAAAGCAGATACAATCAAGAAAACACTTTACATTTTCAGAAATGGTTATCACACTTGAGTGTGTAGCCTATAACAGTTAAACAGGTACTTTAAACATAAAAATGACTTTGTTAAAGTGCAGGCAGTAAAATAAGTACAATATGTAGATGAAACAAGCTTTTTAAATCACATAAACTCTAGAAAATTGGCATTTTAGGCGGAATTAGCTAAAGGCAGCAATAAAATGCAGAAAAATGATACTTAATCACTCCAAAGTCTCTCTTTTGTCTCTCTGCTGCTGTAGAACTCTGCAGGGCACCAGGCAGGAGCTTGCTGAGTTGTATACTAGCACAAAAACCTTGCAAATGTGGGTTTTATAGCAGGGAAATGAAAGAGATATAAATTAGCCCAAAATGGCCAATAATCTATTAATTTTAATAAAACATGTTTTGCTTCAACCTGCATTTTCTGAACAATGGAGTTATGAAACTTAAATGTATGGCACTCCTGACTGACAGTAATCTGTATACCTCTCAAGTTTTGCTAAAGAATTCTGGACAAAGCTGAAAATAACAGGGATAAAGGGCTAAAATCAGAGATTTGTTTTAAACATTGCACTTATAAACTTAGAGAGCTGCTAGAATAACGGGTTTTGCATTATCTTGCATGAAGGATATAAAGTCTTATACTCAAATGTTTCATTACCGAGTGAACAACATTCCCCAATCATTTGCCAGAAAATCACAGGTTTTATGAGAAACAGATCAAAAATATGAGGCAATAATCTGGACATTCTGTGAAATTTTGGAAAGTTGAGAGATATGATCCTGAGTGATTTACCAGAAAATCAAATATTTTACAAGGGACAAGTCAAATATATAAGGTAAAATCAGTGATGTTCTGCAAAATGTTAAGCAGTTTATTTATTTAATTATTGATCGATTGATATTTGTTTACCAAGTAAGTGGGATGGTCTATTGACTCTTTTCAGACACAACCCAGGATCAATAGCAGTAAAGAAAATAAAGTGCAATAAGACATTACATCCATGTACAAACGTCATACAGTTGAGAGGTATGTTCTACAAGTAAAGTCTAATTTCCATAAGTTATGCAGACCTGCATGTTTATTGCCTTCCACTCATTGAGTACCATGATTGGCTTTCACACTCCTGTCTAACAGTCTGTTTTGGGCATAATTTTCCACAGAGGTACATTTCATTGTAGCTAGACTGACTTACAATGTAGCAATCATTTAGCTGTATTTAATAATTGATTCATTCTCTTACACCCAACAGTTATGCTCTTCAGGATCATTAAGGGTTTAGGAAGAGATTTCCTGACAAGCTATAGGAGTAAGCCATAAAAGCAGTTCAGATTCATATACATTCCAAAGCCAATGAATCCCATGGCCATTCATGCCTTGCCAGTACCCTCCTTTAGACAGCAGCTCCTTTCTCCAAGAGGGTATACCAGTAAACTCCAGGGTAAATTTGTGGATACCAATTCAGTCACTAGTTTATGTTTAAAGTAAGGTAGTGAATCATACTGCTTAACATGGAAGGGAAGTTTATTCCAAAGGTATGGGATGTGTTGCCTTATAAGCATGCCTGTCCACTGTGCTTTATTTATCTGCTGGTGATGATTTAAGTCCCTGGTTCTAATACTGTTGGAGATATTAGACATGCAGAGAAACAGGGTGTCCAAGACAATTGGGTCTTTAATAGTGAAGTAAGCAGAACAGATCTCCCTCAAAAGTGTGTAAGACACTGAATAAAGAGAGAGTTTCCAGCCTATCTTGGTAGTTCTGGGGATTTAGAGGTTCATAGGTTTTTGCTAGGTTAACAACCACAAAGGTATTTTTATGCCTAACCATGTATCCCAAATCTCTGACAAGTTCTGGTACCCTTGATAAGTATAAGCAGGTGCTTGGGAGATGAACCATTTACAGGCTACCTGTGTCCATTAGAGACATAGGTGCCAGACCAGTGATGAATTTCCTGTTCTCCATCCAATTGTCCAAGTTACACTTGAATTGGATTAGGGAGGAACTCTGCTTCACAAGGAGAGACAGCCTGTTCCAGAGAAGGGGTAGTCTCTAGGATACATACCTGTCTCTCCAGTGGGTGCTTCTTATATCACAGGCAAGGTTTCAGTCTTTAGAATAGGTAATTCTGGGGATGGTTGTTTTGTGGATATGCACAAGCTCAATCAGAGTGGAGTCTGACAATGCCTTGTGTGCCTGACATATAACAGCCTGTATGAGACAGAATACAGGGACGGAGCCTTGAGGCAGTCTGCATAGGGCATGTTACTTGCACCCTGTATTCTTTTAGTGAAGACCTTCTGTAGATGTTCCAATTATTGGATATGCCTGGTTAGGTACATACCAAAGGAGGCATTGTACTCAGTGATAGGTCTGATGAATGCCGAATACAGTGAACAATGACTTCCTTGGACCTTAATGCCATACCTTTGTTTATAAGTTGCACTACTGTAGACATGTGATGATTATAGGCTAGATGACTATCTATGTGTGTCCCTAAGTCCCTGACTACTGTGTCAACTATTAGCGGTGTGTGGTCAAAATGATATTTACAAGAGGTGTATGACTTTCCAAAGGATACTTTTATGCATTTCTTGGCATTTAGTTTTAGTCTATAGCTCTGGCACCAGTTGTTTGTCTGTGTCAGTCCTTCCTGGAGAACATTTGCGCCAGTGGGTGATTCAATGACAGCTTTTAATTTGCAATCATCAGCAAATTTAGTCAGTCAGAGACCACTGACATTGACCTTGACTTCAGAGAAGTAAATGCCAAAAAAGAGTGGTCCCAGGACTGATCCCTGAGGGACTTTGCTTGTGACTGGCCTCTTTGTAGAGGTGGACTCCCCATTTCTAACTTCCTGGCTCTTGCCAGTGAGCCAACTAGCTATCTACTAGTTTATGTAAGTGTTTGTGCCTAACCTCTTAAGTTTGTCAACAATAAAAAAGTGAGGAATTGTGTCAAATGCCTTGGCCAGGTCAAGGTAGGCAGTGTGAACCATTTTGCCCTCATCCGTTGCTTTGGTGCCCTTCTCAAAGAAGTTCACCAGGTAGAGTAAGCATGCACTGGCCTTAATGAAACCAAATTAGGTTGGTTCCAGTGTCTGGAGGTTTCCTGTGTCATTGTTGATCATTTCCATGATAATTCTTTCCATGGCTTTGCATATGAGACTAGTGAGAGTTATGGGTCTGTAGTTTCCAGGATTTGTAGATGGCCCACCTTTGTGTAGAGTTTGCCTGATGCTATTCCGCATTCATGAGGCACACAGCCTGTTTGGAGACAACAGTTAAATAGCAATTCCAGTGGGCCTGGTAGATAATGTTTCATGCTATTTAGAAGGCATCCTGGGATACTGTCTGGACCCATTGATGCAGTGCTCTTTGTGTTAGAGAGAGCATTAAGGACCTGTTCCCTAGTGATAGCAGGGTGAGTTATACTTGATTCTTTTTCCTGAGTGAGGGTTAATGGGGACAGAGGGGGTAAAGTTAGAACTGAATTTGTTGGCCAGTAAGTTTGCTATATCTTCTTGTTCAATATAGGTGGCTCAATTTAGAATGAGCTCTGCACACGATTGTGTTTTGCCTTTGAGGTTGCGAACATAGCTAAAGTATGCTTTGTGGTTGTCTTTCACCTGAGAGGCCAAATTTACCTCAAATTTGGCTTTTATTAGACTGTATTTGTCCTTTGACTTGTTTGCTTAGTTTGATGAGAGTGCTTTTATCATGCTGGGTGCTGCACCTCCTAATTTTGCCATGATTTTTCCTTCTGTTATACAGCCTATTGATGTTGTGATTCCCCCAGGGTGGCTTGTTTCCTGAGTTAGCTTTGTACTTCTTTCTGGCGGGTACAGCTGCCTCAGTGCAGCTACTAACATGCTTGTATAGGCTTTCTGTGAACAGTTTTGTGTAGGCAGCAGTGTTCACAGGGTTTATGGGGAAATGGAATTTTGCCATGTTATCACTTAATAGTTGGAAGTTAGCCTTAGAGTAGTTCCTGAATATTACAGGGTTAGCTCAGTTTCCAGGTTTTATTTTTACATCAAAGGGCACCATTTTGTGGTCTGACCTTACCAGAGAAGACATTACAATAGGGGGTGTGTAGCATTCTCCCATATTAGTGAGGACCAGATCCAGTATGGTTGCACCCTTTGTTGGTGTATTGACGATCTAGTCTAGGGAGTTTCTCTGTGCCTGTACATTTGGTGTCATATATAATTACCAGTTAATAGAAGGGTAACTAAAGTCGCTCGTGGATATGGCATTGGATTGGATGGTGAGTGTTTCCAATAAGTTTAAATACATGATATGGGTTTCCTGAGTCATAGAAAGGGACCTATAACTTGCAAGGAAGTGATACTGGATTTTTCCTATTGTTTTTTGAATATGGAGCAGCTCAAGTGCATTGTCCTGCTTGACCAGCCTTGAGGTATATTTATTTTTGATGTAAATCGAGACACTGACCACATTTAGTCCCTGTCTGTATAGTAACTGGTCTAAATGTGTTGACCCTACTGCTCACTACCACTTCTTGCTGCTGTTTGTTGTGGTGGAAAAAGCATTGTCAGAATGGTGAGTCACAGTTTGGGGGAGATGACCATCACACTCTTAAGGACCATACAGACACTGGAGGCATGCACTGCTCTTGACTCTTCTGAGTAAGTTCATCTAACCCAGGAATGTATGGCAGATTTACATCTGTGTGCATCTTACAACATTGCTCTTATGCATGATTTGTGGTGCTAGATGGCTTTCAATCCCTTTCCAAAACCACTCTGTACAGTCTGTGCATGTTGTTGCTCAGTACTGCAAGGGAAACCACAATGAGTGCCTTGTATGCTATCTTTCCTCGCACACCTGCATACTGTAGATAGTACACATGTTAGTACACATTAGTCATGCAAGGCTGTATTTGCATGCTTGGAAGGATTGCATGTTACACTTATCTTTTGTTGTTGTTTGCTTGGACTACTATGTACAGCACATAGTACATATGTCAGTTTGTGTTGGTCTTGCATGCCTGTGTTTATACAGGTGGGGGTAAAATGCCTGCAATTAAATTTTACTACTGTTATCTACTTGGCTTGGATATCTTTGAACTGTATGCAGTGCATAACTTTGTACGTGCTGGTCTTGCATGCTTGCATATGCATGGCTGAAGGGATATTGTTTACCTTAAGTCATGTATACTGGCACAACGGTATACTGTACACAGCACATGTGCCCAAATATTTGTTGCACACTGCTGTGCTTCATCCAGTACTTGCATATTATAAGTTTTCTATATTCATTCTTTTTACCTGAGAAACAGAAATATCACAGAACTGTCTCACTATGGCTATGGTAGGTAACATCCACATTTTTAACAGTTAAACATTATTGATGAGTTTTATGCATGGAAGGTAATTTCATGTCTACCTTCTTTATATGTCATATTCCACTGCATGTAAACCCTTCTTATATCTCATATCTCATATACAAATCATGATTTATTTTCCCAACGTACCCCAACATATGTGTATCCTGTGTTTCTTTATTAACCTTCTTTGTTTCCCTCCTATTTGTGTCAGTCCTATATCTGTTTGTTGGATTTGCATTACATGTATTATTTGTGTTTCTTTACCTGACCTGTATGCATCATTCCCCTTTATTCCTTGACTTTCCAAGTACTTCCTTTTTATTCAAAAATATAACAAGGACTCATCATGTCCCATCCTCACACCTTCCTCTTGGATATTCCTTTTGTGTGTTCTCCATTCAATTGCTACTTTCATGTTACTCTACTAATGATGGCCATGCATTACATGGCATTTTCTCCCAACCTATGCTTAGTCACACCACAGGTTACTTATAATGACAATATTATTGTTCTCTTGTTAAATGATCTCAAGTGGCTTCATAGGTCTCTGAATTTATGTTTGCAGCATAGCTGTGATTGGCTTTGGACTTTCAAACTCTACACAGACAGTGATTACAAGGCAGATCTGATCCCCAGACTGAAAGGTATCTGAGGGAGAGATCTTAGAACGGAGTCAATTTATAGGATGCTTTTGTCTTCTTTTAGAGTTATTCTTTGTCTAGTGTTAAGTTGGTTCAAACATGGAGGCTCTCCCTAATGCTTCACAGACCTTTAGAATTAGGTTGTAAATGCGGTCTGTGTCATGTAATACATCTGAATACACACACACACACACACACACACACACACACACACACACACACACACACACACACGCACACGCACACACACATGCACACACACACACATGCACACATGTTGCTTTCCTTTTTTTTCCCCACCCCATCACCCTCACTCATGCTGACAATTACACTGCACTGAAATAGCCTATGGTTTTAGCCATTCCTGTTGAGTTCATTCTAATTGTTCAGGTATTACTGTTTAAAGCTGTCACTGTTTGGCATATGTCAGTTTGCTTCATTCCACATCATTCGCCTGTTTGTGAAAAGAATAGGCCTATATTTATACTGAAAATTAATAACACGAGGAATTAACTATTTGCTACTCAAAAGAGTCATGCCGTGTTTTAATTACTTTTCATTGGAAACAATTTTTGTTTACTTATTATTTCTGCTCTTTAGAGTTTGTTATTCTCTCTGCTAGTCAATGAAGATTCTTCAGTACTGATGTGCTACCCCAGGCTGTGCCTTAAAATGGTTATGATTTGAGCACTGCATCTGTCTGGTAAACAAACAACAATAAATAAAGGGCGCTTTTGTTATCAGTGGAGCTCAGAATTAGCGGCTTTAATTACTGACTGATGAATCACCCTGAGGCTAGCACTGTACAATTACAGTGGTGTACTTCATGCAAAATGACCTGACATGAGTTTTACATTGTGTGTAGGTCACATCTATTTAAAATTCCTAAATCTATAACCACCATCCGATATGGAAATTACTAGTTCACCAGTTTTCAGCACTACAGGCCCAAATGTTTAAAGTCTTATGTAATGTAAACTGTTAGGAGAAGGAAAGTGTGAGTCTCTGTGGTATGCCTGATTGTTGAAACAAGCCTATGAAAGACTCTTTTAAATGAAAATCTACATATCTAAACCAGTAATACTGAATAAAACAAGGAGGAAGAGACAACATGCACAAATCACGCAATGCAAAAAAAAAAATCCTTCAACAAATATAATGCTTTACAGCTTATACTAGAACTGATACATAAGGCAAACCTCTGCTTATTACCAAATAACAAAATTAATTTTCTTTTTTTACAGGAGCTATGTCCCCTGCATCCTTCAGGCATGGGAGGCAAAGCCTCCATAATCTCTTATGATCGATAGATAGATAGATGTATATATAGGCATGTCTACAAATTCCAGGGTCACACATCTGTGACACAATCAAAACCACGAGCAGTGTTATTTTACACAGTAAAGTTTATAGTTGACATGAGCAGCAGACCAATGCTTTGCTTGACAAGGTTCTCAATTAAACCCGCATATTATTTTTTTAGCATTGTTCTAACTGCTCTCAGTGAAATGGTGGTTGGTGTAACTACATGATCAAATGCAACCATACTTGCCACTCCTTCCCACGCTCCAGAAGTCTCAGTCAGATTTAAAAGCCACAGCTCTATCAGGACTATCACCCGCTCTGTGGAAAGTACTTCCTCATGCCAAGATTATACTGTGCTCCCTTGAATGCTGATCATAACATGTGGCTGAAAATGGCTCTCAATCCAGTCCTTAACCAACAAATAGTGTTGTTCTATTACATATCTCACTCTCAATATAAGTTTCACATCCTTCTTTTTTAAGTGAAAATGGTTAAGCTCTCCTAGCCTAACCAATCTTCATATATCATATGTTCTGATTCTCACACTCTTACAATTACTTCCACTGCTCTTCAACCAGCTAACATTTCCCCCTTATAAAGTCTCAAGAAACGTATTCAGTACTCCAACATTTGATTTGCACTTTGCATTACCCTTTCACTCTATGAATTGTGGTTAAAAGGTTCCATAGTGGTAAGCTGCAAGTCTTTTTCCTAGTTGAGATTTTTTTCCTTTAAAATATGTATTTGGTGCCTAAGTTCAGTCCATGCATTTGGAAGGGCTGAAGTGAGGATACCACCACTTGGACCAAGACTCCACTCTGTTTAGGTCTCCTTTGATGCTTGCTTTTTCATCTGTTCCAAGCTGCTAACCTTTGTGTAATAAACAGACTAATCCAATTTTTCATGCAATTATATAGGGTAAGACTATTACTCTTTAGAGACCCCACTTCTCTCTTGATTACACTATAGCAGCTCCCCTGACTATTACCTTCAGTTGAATGTCATAGAATCACTTCTGTAACTATGTAGAATATTTGATGTACAATTTTATCTGTCTCCTATTTGCAAGAAGCCTGCAGTGGGGGACTGAATCATAGGCATTTGTGAACTCTGTGTATCTTCAATTAATGGGTTTTCCTCTATGTACTTCTACAGTAACCAATAAAAAAACAGATCAGTACAGGGTGTGCATGAATGGTGTTCAGAAGATAGTAACTTCCCCTCGTCAGTCTGTATGCAGATTTTGAGTTTCAACCCAAAGTATGATTTGATGTACATTT
Organism: Protopterus annectens; assembly: GCF_019279795.1. Classification (NCBI taxonomy): domain Eukaryota; kingdom Metazoa; phylum Chordata; order Ceratodontiformes; family Protopteridae; genus Protopterus; species Protopterus annectens. Next base: position 1,789,036,306 of record NC_056737.1, on the reverse strand, counting down.
CTAGAAACTGGCATACAAAGGTAGTGTGGAAGTTACATTGTCATTTCTCTTGGATAAATCTGAGGAAGAAGCTATTTGTATGAGGTGAAGAGGGATGTCACTTGCATGGTAGAATCTTGGGCTGTTAAAGCAGCAGTCATTAAAAGGCTTTGGACTAGAGATGTTGCTTCTGCACTTGAATATTTTATGTATGATTTGGCTTATCAGTTAAACAGATGTGCATGGTAGTTGGAGTTGAGTTGTTGATGATGTAATGAAGAAACAGTGTAATGCCCTGTCAAATTTAAAGCACATAGCTGGTGAAATGAACGCTAAATCACTTGAAATGTAGGGCCATGACAATTGATACTGAGTACAGTTTTGGAAGGAGAAGAAGGGACTGACTGTATTTATTTTATTAGAACTAAAATGATGCTGTGTACTAGGTTTACAAAAAGGACAGTGGATTTTGAAAAAGCATATAGATTGCTGCTAAACGTGTCTAAGTGGAAAGATGGGACAGTAAGGATTATTTTTGTGTAGTTTGCCTCATGATATGAGAATGAAGTAGTATTGTAGCAACCAAGAAAGAGGTACAGCACTGTTTCTACTGACCTTATTTTTTCAGAGACTGCACTGTAGTAGAGGCTTCAGTTTCTTAATTTAATTTTGGAGTACAAATGAACAAAAACTTAGGTGCAAGTTAACATTCCCAGCAATTCCATTTTTCAGAAGCTTTATTGCTGTTTACTAATGCTGTGTCAACAATGGCCAGATTGCAAGAAGTATCATGGTTACGGGATATGGAATAGGAAAAAAAAATGAGCACATTGGTCCGTCAGTGGTGGTGGATACTCCCACACCTGTAGAATTGGAGATATGGGGGAGTAATGGAATAGCCTGGAGAAAAGAATGAGAAGGATTATATGTCCTGCATCTGACTTTCATTGGTAGAGGGGGATTATGGGCTTTCATGATGTCTTCTTCATTGATCAAATGTTTAGTGGTGGGGTTTGGAAAGCAGCCAAGTAATGTTTTTTGCAGAGGTGGGGCATTGCATCATGATTGCCTTATCTATGGACAGGCTATGTCCAATTGTTACATACCATTTTATGTCCTCTGAAGACTGCTACAAAAACTACTATTTGCTTCATTGTCTATGACTCTACCAAAATGTGCAATTTGAAAAATTATGATTTTTCTCTGTTTATTTAAATAGCTTAAAGGAACAGTCTAGAATTTTATGATGAGGATGCCTTTCTAACTTTAATTTTGCTAGAGTTCCATAAGTGTCTTAAATTTTTCTGACTTCTTTCATAGTGCACTGCAATCTCTGTGGAAGCAGAAGATGACAAGAAAGCACATAATTGCTTGGAGTTAAGAGGCTGATTATGTGTTCAACATCTGACTCATTATCCAAAGAGAATTTATGGGGCTCCATGCACTATTGACTATAGGTTTTAATGATGGATATGAAATGGCAGTAAAATAATAACTTCTTGTAGGACTGCGGCATTGTATAATGATTATTCAGTTTATGGATAGACAAGAGCCATCTTTTATTTAATGACTATAAACATTATAGCTTGTTAGAAAATACTACAATTTTATTTCAGTGTTTATGCGTATCAGAATGAGTGATTTGGGAAACTGTCAGCTGATGATCATGTGCATTTACAACTAAAGGCTGCATATGTCTAAGTAGGTTAAGCAGACAATATAATTATTGATTATTTTAGTATTTACCAAGTGTTTGAGCTATATATGAATGCAAACTGCCATATTTAGAATATTCAAGAAGGCTGAATGGGGCAACAGAGTGATATGAGGACTGCCAGATTATGTTAGTAATGATAACAGGCTCATAGGTTCATAAGTATATACTAGGCTAATGAACACAAGGGCCTTTTTAAGCCTAGCCAGTCATCCAAAGTCTCTGACTAGTTCTGGTACCCTTGATAAGTGTAAGCAGGGGCTTGGGAGATGAAACATTTACAAGCAAAGGCCTGGTAGATGAACTATTTACATACTGCTTCTGTCCATTAGAGACACGGGTACCAAGCCAGGGATGAATTTCCTGTTCCCCATCCAATTGTCCAAGTTACACTTTAATTGGGTTAGGGAGGAACACTGTTTCACATGGATGGAGAGCCTTTTCCAGAGAAGGAGTATTCTCTGTGATATATACCTTTCCGTCTAGCAGGTCCTATTTATATCCTAGGCAAGGTTTACATCTTTAAGATGGGTAATTCTGGTGCTGTTTATTTTGTAGATATGCAGGAGGTCCATCAGGGTGGAGTTTGACAATGCCTTGTATGCCAGGCCTAGACCTCCCCTTAACAGTCTGTAGGATGCAGAACACAGGTATAGGGCTTTGTGGTGCTCTGCATAGGACATGTTACTTATGCCCTGTATTCTTTTAATAAAGAAACTCTGTGGACATTCCAATGGTTGGATGTGCCTGGTTAGGTATAACTGTTCTGTCCATAAATTGACTAGATGCAACTAATGTTTTAACATGTTTAACTGCAATACAGATTTTTGTAAGACAATGATACTTGCTTTATGAACCTGACAGAGTGTGTAAAATGAAAATTATGATTTTTTTATGTTACATTTTTAAGTTTACATGTTTGTATGTTTGTAACTGTACTAAAGTTTGATTTGTTTAAGTAGATTCATGGGGACAGCATAGAAATATATTATGTAAAGGGTTATACAACTGTTAATTCTGTTAAATTTCATTGTGGTTATGTGTTCTTACTAAGCTTAGAGACAAGGAGGCCATTGAGAAACTCACCCATATTACTCAGTACTGATGGTCGACAATGACCCCCCACCTTAGGAAGATTTCCCCTCACATCCCTCAGGTGTCTGTGTTTTATTTTGAATGCAGAGTGTTATGATTAGAGTGTGCTTTGATTACCACAGAGGATCAAAATAAGTGGAAAGAGGAGGAAGGCCAGAGAAACGAGAGTGATTAGGAACATATGAATGTAGGAAAAATACTAGTCAAGCAGTCTCAAGGACCATAAGATACTTAGTGATATGCACCTTTAAACAGACACACTTAATTTATTTGTTTAACATTTGTGATGGCACAATGGTGCAGTGGTATCATTGTCACCTCACAGCAAGAGGTTCTGCAGTTCAATTCTGGGCTGGGGTGCCTTCTGTGTGGAGTCTGCATGTCCTCTCTTCATTTGTGTGGGTTTCCTCTGGGTACACTGGTTTCCTCCCATGTTACAAAGACATGCATCTGGTGCATTTCTCCCCAGGCTTCCACTGAAAATTGGCTTTGTCCCAAGTCGGACTTTCCCAGTAAATAAATGTTAAATAAATAAATTATTTGATTGATATATATATATATATATATATATATATATATATATATATATGTGTGTGTGTGTGTGTGTGTGTGTGTGTGTGTGTGTGTGTAGCTTCTTAATTTGAAAAACTTAAATTCTTATCTGTGTTGAAGAGTGCACAGGGCTTTCCATGTTTCTTTTTGTGCAGCATAGGGTTAACTGAATCTTAAAACATATATTAGAGTGAATTGAAGGAAGAAGCAGCCTTTAATATCTTTGCTTAGATTACCTTTTATATTATTAAAAAAAGCTATCAAATCTACTACTGAAGCACTAAAGACAAGGATGAAACCCATTAAATGCTTAAATTCCACAAGTTAAGCATTTTCATATGCAAAAAAGTCACTAAGGCAGGATACTTCACCAGACATAATTATTAAACACATATAATCTTTAATAACCATCAGAATAAATTCTCAATGGTTCCAAATAAACTGATCATGTGATCACAAAATGAACACCATCCCTGTTTTTAAAAACATTTGAAATTCACAGATACATTCAAACCAAAATCTGCTGTTGCATTTGTTAAGACCTGCAACTTATGCTCTATATATTCTAAAAAAATCACCCCTGCAACCTCCTGTTTCCATTTTATTTACATAATCCAAAACGTTAACAACATATTTTAAACTTGCACATTTTATGTTGTGTTTATAAAGAGGTCGAGTGACGTTTAAAGACATGCAGGTAGGTGCGTGTGGTAATGGATGTGCCTTCTTTAAAGGTTGGGAGTCGGGCTGGCAACTCGGCACCATAAAAATCCACTGCCAATCATTAGCGGACCGGAGTTCCACTGTGGTGATCCCTAACCAGGAAAAGCCAAAATACTTTTTTATAAAGGGCATTAACAAGTCTTTATTTTTAATTTCCCTGTTATGCTGTAAAATTCTTTTACCTAATGTCCTAAATGTTTTATCAGAATAAATACTTTTACATGCTGTAAAAGTAGCAGTATATATTATAATCTGATTTACAAGTAAATGCTCCCAGTGGAGCATATTATTTTGCGGTATTGTCACAATAGACATTTGGACCATAACCTATAAATCTGCAAGCAGAACAATTATAACATTTAAAAGTACTATTTTTTTGCTTAGAAATTCCTATACTTTTTGTCCTATTTCTAACATTACTATTACTCACCAAAATATTTTTAATTTTCTGGAATCTCCTATTAACAAAAAGCCGTTGAACCCCCTAGATCTTGCATTAAATCTAAACTGCTATTAAAGACCCTCTAATTATTAATCATAACCTCTATAAGATGAAGACATATCATTTTTCAATCTACATTGGTGTTCCTATTGTTAATTTCACTATCTTGTTTTCCCTTTTTCATCTAATTTAATCTATTGCCAAACTTGCCATAGGGATAGTTTCTAATGTTTAACCTGTTATTTAAACCCTGTTCAAATCCTATACTTTTTCCTGTGCTACTAGTAAAATTCTCAACCCCATTCTGTTTTAGCAACACCCTTCTTCTGATGAATATGGTATGAACTATGATAGTGTAACAATGAGTTACTAGCCCCATTTTTATAGCTAATTTCAGTCAATAACTTGTTGCTACTCTTATACAGTTCAGCATCTAGAAAATTAATGTACCTACTATAATTACTCACAAATTCAAGGAATTATGTCTTTTATTTAATCTTATTATTCAACACAACAGCAAAAATGTCTTACAAAATTATGTACCGTGCTCTTTATTTAATACAGCACGTATCCGCTAGTTTTACTTCAACCAAACTGTTCAAATTCCTAACTTTTTTTTACAAATAAAATTTAAATTCTTATTGACCTTGTGTATCAAATCAGGATGGCCTAATGATATGTTCCAATTATTTACAAAATTATTTCATACTTATGGTCTGTCTAATTTACATGTAATAGGAAAGGCATGATACAACTCAGAAGCATTTTTATAATCCTGGTTTACTTGTATTGGTAACTTATCATTCCCTTGTACTACATCAGAAATATTGTTAGTTAAAATGGGGCTACATTTGACTTTTCTATCATGGCTTACTTTATTTAAAATTGTGCTCAATAAGTAATTTGTTTAACTCGTATCCAAAGATCATCTAAATAACCTTGCATTTGTTGTCAGTTTATAAAACCTAACAGATTGTTTTTTTTTTCTTCTATTTTTTTCTTTATAAAATTGGTGATTAATTGAAAAATGTACATAGCTGTTAACAAATGCCTCATTTCTAAATATTTCTGATTCTAGTGCTATACAGTCAGTGGTTCTATATCGAAACATTCTTCTTCTTCTTCTTCTTTCGGCTGCTCCCATTAGGAGTCGTCACAGCGGATCATCTGTTTCCATTTTTTCCTGTCTTCTGCATCTTGCTCTGTCATACCACCCACCTGCATGTCTTCTCTCACCACATCCATAATCCTTATCTTAGGCCTTCCTCTTTTCCTGTTACCTGGCAGTTTCATCCTTAGCATCTTTTTCCCAATATACTCTGCATCCCTCCTCAGCACATGTCCAAACCAACGTAATCTTGCTTCTCTGGCTTTGTCTCCAAACCTTCGAACCTGGGTGATCCTCTAATATACTTATTCCTAATCCTGCCCACCCTCGTCAAACCCAGTGCAAATCTTAACATCTTTAACTCTGCCACGTCCAGCTCTGACTCCTGCCTTTTTGTCAATGCCACTGTCTCCCCCCCATATAACATAGCTGGTCTTACTACCCTCTTATAGACCTTCCCTTTCACTCTTACTGGTACTCGTCTGTAACAAATCACTCCTGGCACTCTTCTCCACCCACTCCATCCTGCCTGTACTCTTTTCTTCACCTGTCTTCCACACTCACCATTATTCTGAACTGTTGACCCCAAGTATTTAAACTCATCCACCTTTGCCACCTCTACTCCTTGCATCCTCACCATTCCTCTATCCTCCCTCTCATTCACACATATATATTGTCTTAGTCCTGTTGACCTTCATTCCTCTTCTCTCTAGAGCATATATTGAAACATTGAAAGTCTGAAATCTCAAAGCTTAGAAGATCAAACACAAATGCTCAAATCTTGTAAAGCTCCAAAAACAACCACCGCATAAAACATGCCCCCCTGTACCCCCATACTCCCTGCTACTTCCATATTCCAACTCCAAGCTCACACTCCAGTGAGGAAAGGATCAGTACCCCAATGTCTACTGTGTGCCACAATCCTGTACACTTCAGTTTCCAGCAAAAAGAACCACTGTTTTGTTTCTTTTTGCCAGTTTGAGCATAAACAGTTTGAGCATTTTGCTCAATATTGTAAGCTTCAAACTTTTCAGAACTGAGCTTTTAAAAGGGAACTGTTATCCAACATATCAATATCAAGAAAAGACTTCTAGACACATAACTCCTAGAAAATTAAAAAAAATTAGTACTGCTATTTAAACTTAACAAATTCACTGTGAATACATCAACACTGACATTTCTTAATAATAATAATAATAATAATAATAATAATAATATTCTTAAACAAATAAGTAGTAAATACAAGCATTCTTCCAGTTATTTTGAAAAGGTGGGTATATCTGGTGCTCCCATTATGACTACACTGATTTGCTGGAAAAAAATCGCATTGAAGTAAAAGTAATTATGTTGTAAGCAAAATCAGATAATGTACATATACTTTCAATGTATTTACTATTAACTAAAATTTGACTTCTAAACTCTCTTACCATCACAATACCAGCATCCTGCAATATCAGAGCATAAAGAAAGTTATTGTCAGTTACCATTAATAAAATCTTATTAGAGCATTAAACCAAAATTGGTAAGCCTAGATGAAAACATCCCAGGAATATTTGATATATCCAAGAGTGCCCTGCGAGACAGAGCTAAGATTGTTAACAGTAAAGAAATAGGCTTGGTCTGGAAGGGATATTTCAGAACTACACAGTTAAGGCTCCTATATACAGCCCAAGCAGAAAACTATAATTCAAAGTGGAAAGGGATGATGATGATGAAAAGGGAAAGCTCAAGAAATAAGCGGGGACTTGAATTTTTGATGCAGATCCTTAAGAAGAATAATAATAACCATACAGAAAATCATAGTCATAAAGTAGCAGAAAGCTTTCTAAGAACTAAGCCAACAATGGAATGAAGAAAGAAGAGTCCTTTGATAGGGATGACAGCAAGTAAGGATACAGAAAATAGATAAGAGTAGGCTGGAAGTTATTGGAAAATACTTGCAAAGGAAACAAGGTATTGGGAGCAAATAATTAGAGAAGGAAAGGTAATAGAATAGGAAAAGCCAAGAATACATTTGTTTAGCAGGCTAGAGACTCCCTTCCGTATCAAGGATTGATATCAGAGTATAAGGAAAGAAACAAAAATAGGGAGATCCTAAATGAAAGACCAGTACTGGTAGAGCATTTAGCAGAATCTAGAGCTGAAGCTGCTATTAAAAAAGGGATAATTAGTTTGCCTTAAAAATATTGCATGATAAGAGGAATAAATCCTAGAAGGTTAGAAAGGATTGGGAAGAGAGTCTGGATAAGCAATTGACAAAGAAACAATGGGAAGATTTATGTATGCCTCTCAAATATGCAACAAAGTATAGCAGATTTAGGATGTTTACTCAAAAGTGTTTATATAGGTATTTTTATACCAAAAGTAGACTCCAAAGAATTTTTCCTCAGGTGGATTGCAAACGTTGGAGGAGTGATGGGGAAGAAATAGATAATTGGAGACATATTTTTGGGAATGTAATGAGATGAAGACTTTGAAAATTCCTTGCAGACTGCTTTGTCAAAAACATTGGTTGAGCAAATTGATGCTACTGAAGAAATGAATTTTTTTTAACTGTGATACAGACTTCAAATTGTCTGTACATAGTAAGGCCTTTCTGAGTTTAATTCTGGTGGCTGCAAAAACATCAATTAATAGAAAGTAGAAATCAAAGCAAAGTGTAAACCAGCTATACTAGAAGTAGTATACATAGTAACAGAGATAAAAGAAGTGTAAGTGGGATCTTTAGAAAATGGTAATAGAAAATTACATAGAAAAATGGGGTTTGTGGGAACACTACCTGCAGAATAATGTTTTGGAGAAGGAATGAGGTTTAAGGGAAGGCAGGAATTGAATGAGTTATGTAATGTTCAACTGATAATGACTGTATGGAAGATTACATGTGATGTATGATGTTTGCAGCTGAAAATATGTCAATATGGTCTGTTTTCATTTATATTCATATATGATTGCTTATGTAATGAGTGATAATTCAATAAAGATGTTTCTTCTATAAAAATAATAGGTTTGGTCTTAGAGCTACCCGCAAATATTATAGGTCAAAAGGGGGACCTGTAAAATATTTTTGGACTTTAGGGTTCTAAAAAGGGTTCCTGTCCTGGGATGAGGTACATGTAAAAAATACAGGTTTTATTGTCAAGGCAATTATTGTACAGTAAGTCCAACAAAATCTAACAATTACATTTGTAATATAAATTATTTCTTAGCTACTTGTTTGAAAAAAAATATATATCTAGAGAACAAGTATTCCATCTGATCAAAATAGTCACCAGTATCAATGAGTACAATTCACCTCCTTTGTCAGCTTTCATATTGTGCATATTAAAATGCCAATGTATATCTAACAAATTTGTACCTTACTCATTGTGAGGTTTAACCATTTAGATTTATGGAGATTGTCCAAAAAATAGCTACAATGTCTTTCATGTATTTTTCCCAAAAATTGCAGGAGCTTATGTTATGTGGGATTCAAATTACTCCACCTCTTGAGGTACTCATTATAATTAAACTTCAACTTTAGGTTTATTGCTTTTTTTTTACTCCAAGTACCATTAATATTAAAATCCAAAAGGAGTTACTGCCACATAAACAAAAAACCTATTGAGTTTACAAAAGTGTTAATAATTGAATTGATTAATTAAGTCCCTGAACATCAAAAGCCATTTCAAAACTATTAGGATTTAATTGCCTTCTGAAAGCTGGCCAAAGATGGGCACTCCTGAAGCCACAATGGCAGCAAATGCCTCAGTTGTGAAGCCTGATATGAAAGTAACAAAAATCCTGAAGTTTCAAAGTACACATGAAGTAGGACACAATCAGCCCGGAATCAGGACATTGCAGAAAACAATGGTGTTCCATTTGAACCATTAGGGAGATCTTTCTTATACTTGCTGTGAAGTCAGAACCAATAACAAAATCCCTATTAACATCACCAGCTAGTGGAACCTGATTGGAAAAATTAGAACTGGCATGTTGGATTAGTGTAGTAATCTTTTTGTATTTTTACTTGCATAATATGTTGTGCCATTCTTATATTCCATCAGCTCTCTTTTAATTTTCTTATTTTTTTCTATCTGAAGTTGTTAGCTAGCATTCATCTGTCAGTTCCGACAAAAACTTGTTCATATGAATTTTGGAAGCTGTTGAAGTGATTGTATCTCATAAGTAGTTAATCAACCTGAATAATATCTTGATCAAATTCATAGTTAAAATACCACTATGATTAAGAAATATAGCTGTTAAGATATGTTCACCTCCATCAAGAAAACTACAATGCTCCTTATGGAGGTCAGAACTGGATGCTACACCACTGCAAAACTTTTACATTTTATAATTTTACATTTAATCCGTTCTGTACTAGTTCAATATGTATGCAAAAGTCAAATAAGAGTGATTTATGTTTAAGCAGTTTCATTTTAAAACTTCTAAAGGCGTCTATAAAGTCAGTTTCAATGTATCACTAAAACCAAGCCAAACAGATTGTTAGGGTTGGCAAACAGGAAAAGAATATTGTGAACACTCTCACTAGTTGCAGAACTAGAGACATTCTTATATGCATTCATGGAAGTTGCCATAGGTGTTCTAAGAAGCTGCTTTAGAGTTATTGGAATGTGTCACTTTTCTGTCTATGCCGCGAATAAAAAGTCTTTGTGGGTTCTGTTCAAGCAGCTTTATTTTATACAAACACATCACTATAAAGACTTACTGACTCTAACTTAACTAACGTATATACAAACTAACAACTGTGATCATGCATGCTCACTCCCTGGATGCTCCTTCAAAATGGCACTAGGGTTTGCACGTGTGTAGAATTTATATACATGCACATACAGCCTCACATCCTTCTTAAAGATATAGCACACACTTTACACTATGTTATACATCTTCCCTCTTTGACAAATAGATCATGCAATTATTATGACACTGGCATGCAGAAATCACAGGTAATCTTTAGTCATGCATTATACAATAGCAAATACACATGTATGTACAATCAAGTCCACATTGCTGCATATTTCACACTAGGCTTAGATACTCGTCCATATCGTCTTACATAAAACTGGGTATTAGATTTAGCAACTGGAACAGTTTCTGTAAAATGGTTGACCTGTGGAATGTTCAAATTACTTTCTGGAATGGAGTCAGAATTTTGAACATATTCTGGTCTGGAAACAGTGTCTGACTCACTCTTTGATTTAGAGTCCGCATCACAGAAACAATGTTGTGATTGCAATTATGATGATGATTCTGGTACAGGAAGAAGATGTCTGCAATTCCTCCTATACGCCACACCCTCAGAATTTACCAAGTAAGATCGTGGCTTAGCACAGATGCCTATAATCTGTCCTATTCAATAAAAACCTTTTATTGTCTGAATTCATACAGTCTGTCCTTCCCTCAACAGATGAAGCAATCTGCTCAGTCTGTCGTAACTAGATTTCTGGTTATTATGCTTCTTAAACAAATGAGCCTTGATGGTTTTAATGTTCTTAGATTTAGGCTACAACAAACTTTAAGAAATAGGTAGCGTAGTTCTAGTTTGCCTTGAAAGTAGTCTTTGAGCAGGTGATCCAAGAATTTTATCACAGGGTATGTTTCTGAGATTAAGCAAATTCACGAACACATCAGTTTTGTCACACTTTGATGTTTCAAGTAATTGCTTTGCACTCTGCACAGCACATTCAGGTAGACAATTGGACTGAGGATATTCAGGACTACAAATGACATGTACAATGTACCATTCTTTCGCAAATTTCTGAAACAACTGGCTAGTAAATTATGTACCATTGTCTGAAATTTTTTTTTGTGCGGACTACCATGAACTGAGAAATGACATTTCAACTTAGTAATTACAGCAGTTGAGGTTAGGTTAGGTAGTAGATCAATCTCAAAACAATTTGAATAAGAGTCTACAAGAACTAAGTAGTGTTGATTGTTCCACTCAAAGATATCAGTTGCTACAGTAGAACAAGTTAGTAGAGGAATTGGACTTAGCTGAAGTGGTTCTCTTTGCAAATGCAATTTAGTACTATTGCATACTGAAAAAAAAAAAAGAACTCTTTCAATGGCTTTTGTTAATGAAGGCCAAAGTACTAATTCTCTTACTCTTCTCTTAGTGTATGTGGACCCTGGGTGACCATGATGCAAAATGTGGATACATTCTTGTTGTAAGGAAGCAGGAACAACAACTTTAGGACCTTTGAAAATAATGCCATCTTCCATCAACAATTCATCTCTGTAAGGAAAATACGTTCGCACTTCAGGTGATACACTAGATTGCTTTGATGGGGGTCTGTATTATATGAATGAAGTTTTATAACTTCGAATAACATATGATCCACACCATATGGCCAAAGTTATAAAACTTCAAACAGTTAAAAAAAAAAGTAGTAACCTAAAGGGTTAAAGCAGGGGGGCACCCACCACAGCCCCGCTCTTTAAATATGCCAACTCTGAGGTCACACTACAGTGCAGTAAAGGGAAATCTTCTCTTTACCACATTATAGTGTGGTCTCGGAGTTGGTATATTTAAAGAGCGGGGGGTGTGGGGGTTGCAGGGGTGCTTGCCCCCCTGCCTACAACCCTTAGTTTAGGGATTGTTCTTTTATTTTATTTGTTTTATATATTCAAAGTTTTATAATTTCGACCAGATGGTGTCAGTCATATGGTATTCATATCATACCCATCATATGGGCGGTGCAGCGGTTAGCGTTCTCTCCTCACAGCAAGAGGTTCTCTGATTCGATTCTTGGCTGGGGTGCCTTCTGTGTGGTGTTTGTATGCTCTCCCTGCGTTTGCATGGGTTAACTCTGGGTACTCCGGTTTCTTCCCTCGTTCTAAAGACATGCGTCTGGAGCATCTCTCCCCCGGCCTCCGCTGAAAACAGGCTCTGTGGATCCTAGTCAGACTTTCCCAGTCAACAAATGTTAAATAAATAAATAAATAATATTCAAAGTTATAAAACGTTGAGTATATAATATAGACCCCTTTGACGGCCATCTGACATTAATATAGTGACTGAGCTTCTGATCTCTTAACTCATCAAGTCTAGTGGTGGAAAAATTATACACTGACATCACATCAAAGTTAAGTCTCTGTGTTAAGCTGTTCTGTTGTAATCCTGAGAGATCTGGATAAAGTATCAGCCAGATAGAGCAATTTGCCTTTAATGTAGACAATTTTGAAATTGTACTTTTGAAATTTGAACATCATTCTTTGTAATCTCTCTGGAGCAGAATGCTTAGGCTTCTTTAGAATAGTAACTAGAGGTTGACTAGCAGGTTTGAGCTGAATAACTCGACCATAAATATAACCATGAAATTTGATGCATGCAAATACTGTTGCCAAAAGTTCCTTCTCAATTTCAGCATAGTGCATCTCAGTTTGGGTAAGTGTTCTTGATGCATAGGCTAATGGTCTGCCCTCTTGATGTATAACTGCACCTAGACCACATTTTGAAGCATTACAGGAAAGAGTAACTGGTGTGTTCACATCATAGTATCTTAATGTAGGTGGGGTGGCAGTTTTCTTCTTGAGGTCTTCAAATGCCTTCTGATGCTGTTCTAACCATGACCATGCAACATTTTTGCATGCGAGCTCTCTTAAAGTTGCTGTCAACTCACTGAAGTCTGGTGTAAATTTGCTTAAATAGTTGACCATGCCCAGAAAACACTGTAAAGCTTGTACATTATATGGTGCTGACATTTCAAGAATAGTTGCTTGTTTGGTCGGGTCTGATTTCAAGCCTGTACTTGTAAACAAATGTCATACATACGTAACTTCTGGAAGTCTGAATTTGCACTTTAGTAGATATTGATCTTCAAGTTTACTTCTTGTGCTCTGTCTAGAACTTTCTTGAGGTATCTGTCATGTGCTGCTTCACCATTGCCTCCAACCAATAGATCATCTACTATTATGGCACAAGGATAAGTCACAAAAATTTGTTCCATTGCATGCTGAAAAACTTCACTTACAGAATTTATTCCAAATGGCATTCTTTGGAATCTGTATTTGCCAAATGAAGTACCAAAAGTAGTTAGAAATGAGGATTTGCGATCCAGCATCATTTGCCAAAATTAACTCTTTGCATCCAAAACAGAAAATACAGTGGCATTTGGTATTAGAGCTGCAACCTCTTCGACTGTGGGCATTGGATGATATGGCTTTTTTAATTCTTTGTTCAAATCTCTTGGGTCAATGCATATTCTGATTCCATCTGAGCCATTTTTGTGAGTGGCTACCATGGATGACACCCATTCAATTGGATCTGTGACTATATAAATCACACCTTGCTGCACCATTTTATCCAACTGGGGCTTAACTTTGTCTTGCATAGTTATTGGAACTCTTTTTGGTCTGATAACTGGAGTGACCTCTGGGTCTAACTTCATGGAATACTCAACTGGAAGTTTGACTAACTTGTCATCGAAAACATCAACATACTCTGAGAAAATGGCTTCTGAAAAATTAGAACTCAGAAATACACTTATGTGATGGACTTCTTTAGCAAAAGAAAGCAGATTTATTCTTAAACTATCTTTGAGACCCAATAATTATCGCACTGGTCTTTGGACTACATAGAATAACAAGCTGTAACAGTTTTCAGCCAAATAACATGAAATTATCACTGAATCTTCGGTTTAAATTTCTTCACCTCCATAAGCAACAAGTCTCACAATAGTGGTCACATTAAGTTGTTTATTAGTTCTCACTCTCTAGCAAATGTATCTGCTGATATAACATTGTACTTTAAACCAGTGTCTACTTTGAGCTCTGTGGATCTTCCACTAATCCAGACAGTAGAAAACAATTCACTTCTTGAAAATAAGTTTACTGCATAAACTCTTTCACCAAGCCCTGATACACCATCTACATAGAAAGATGATTGATTTGGCTCTACTTGATCAACTTGCTCTTTTGTGTGACCTTTCTTTACAATTGTGTGAGGCTTACTTGATTTGCAAAACTTTTGGAAATGGTTCAATTTTTCACAATTGTGACATTGCTTACCAAATGCTAAACACTTCTCTCTTTTAGACTCATGATTCGCACCAGAATTGCGACATTTAACAATAAAGCTAGACCTGGGTTTTTCTGATTCATGCTTGTACTGCTCTGAGCTGGCACTGGAGCTTACACCTTTCTTGGAACTTTCTAGAAAACCTTCTGGCTTGGAAACCCTGTAGCTGCCACATGCTTAGGCCTGATCTTGTTTGCCACATGCTGCATACTATCTACATGTACTCTAGAGCTAACTGCAACCATGCCCTTGTCACTCGAAAGCATACTTGTATGTTTCTCTGTCACCTCATGGATTTGACAAATCTCTATGGCTTTGCTCAACTTTAAATCACTGCCACAAAGTAAAATCTTTCTCACAGCAGCACTGTTAATACCACATAGTAGCCTGTCCTTTATCACTTCATCTTTTAAATCACCAAACTGACACATTTTAGCACTGTTTTTTCAAGTCAGTTATATAAGTTGCAAATGTTTCCCCTGGTTTCTGATCTCTTGTGTAAAGCAAATGCCTCTCTAATATAAAATTTGTCTGTGGAGTACAAATTTCTCTGAACTCACACTTCCAACACTCAGGGTCCTCCCTTGATTCAGCTTTTACAGCAATATGGTGGTCTGCACCTTCTCCTTCATACACTGCTGGTGCATGGAGAAATGAATGCTCTTTTTATATGGCCTCTGACCCTGCTAGGTTTAGCAAAATATATGCCCTTGTGCATGCATCTCTATCTGCATAAGCTGTTTGTATAAAAATATCATACTCTTGCTCAAATATTCTCCAGTTCTTTGCAATATTCTGATCAAATACAAGTGGTAGGGGTTTTTGAAATCCATCTGCCATATTATCACATACCAGTAAAGGGATTTGCAAATAAGCTTAAACATACACACATGCACATATGCCACAACTAATGCAGTAATTGACCAATGCCTTTGTACTCTGAACTTATACCTTCTTTGGGAATTTCAGAATTATGTGAATAAACAAACTCATATTACTTTCGAATAACTGGACTTTGTGAAATAAACTTTTCAGATGTTTTGGTACTTTTGTAATGTCATGGTAAGAGCAAACATGCTAAAGTCATTTACCATCATTTTAAGAAACATTTGAGAACTTTACAATGCTACTAAATAACTCACAAGCACTGAGATACTCTCGTAATGTCATATTTTGTAAGACAATACCTTTTATATGTGTAAGAAACATGTCAACGCACAATGTGAATAAAGCGAACGTCTGTTGCCTTAAACTCAATAACTTTTCAAAGTAATTGCACTTTGTGAATAACGGTATACAACACACTTAAATCTCTCCAGAATGGCTATACCTTGCTAGGCAACCCTCTACAGTATGAGAAGCACTCTGTAATGGTGGCACTTTGTGAATAGACACACCAAGCACAAGAAACTTTTCAGAATGGCTATACTTTGACTGTATTGCACAAAATAGTTGCACTTTGCACACAATAAACTCTTCAAAATACACGCACAGTAAACAACACGCACTGTAAGTACTTTTATACATTTTGAGATACTTCAAATAACTCTAGTTATGCCCTTGATATAATACGAAGTTGTAGTCATGCCCAAATACAGCACTTTGCCAAAACACGTCACCCTGCTTTATTTTGCTTAATGTGCCCCTTTTCTTTTCTTATTATATTTGTTTTACTCATTTAAGCTCTTGTTTACACCCATTACACTTTCCTTGTCTTGTTTTACTGTAAACATGCCCAACTTTGGCTGGAATGCACTTGTTTTCCTTTAAACATGTTCGTCTTTGCTTTAAACATACTCGTTTTGCTTTACTGTTAATCGCTTCATTGAATATTTTTATCTCAAACATTTTCTTTAGTTAACAAACTTTTCAAACCTTCTCCTTACCTGATGGTTTGTGCCATTGAAATGCCCCTTTTTTGTCTTTTGTATTGAATAAATATTTTGTGTTATTTCTCATTACCTTTGATTCCTTCTGGCTATATTCATGCACTTTTCTCCCGGTTTTACCTTCACTGTTGTCTTTGCACCTCATGGCTCCGAATATTCTTTTCTCTTCCATCCCAGTTCTGACACCATGTCACTTTCATGTATAGGACATAAATAAAGAGTCTTTGTGGATTCTGTTCAAGCAACTTTATTTTATACAAACACATCACTATAAAGATTTACTGATTCTAGTAGTAGACCACAAACTCCAAGCCAGTCACGGTGCAATTCAGCAGTGTTTTAATAAAACAAGTCCACAACACATATTTCTCTAGCACCTCGGCTGAATTTGCCTTTATCAGAGTATACAATCATGAACTTACATCCCCCATTTTATACTAATTTTATTACCCAACTATGTAATTAAAGAATTAAAAAAATAATCAATTAATTACTAAAACATTCATTACTGCTTCACAGCACACTTTTCCACATACATTCCTGATTTACACCCTGTGGGCTCATTGTTTTAAACTTTAAAATAATTGTAGTTTCCTTTTTTCTTAATAAACATTTATTTTAACTTGCTGTTCATTCATATATAAATTCATCTCTACTTGTATACAGACTAATAACTGTGATCATGCATGCTGCCTCCCTGGCTGCTCCTTCAAAATGGCACTAAGGTTTGCATGTGTGTAGACTTTATATACATCCATGTACAGCCTCACATGCTTCTTATAGATATAGCACACACTTTACACAATGATCTACAGAATGGCAAGTATTATTGTTATTCTGCCATTTTCCCAGCACTAACATGATACTATTTTGGCTATCTGGTGCACTGAATAATAATAATAATAATAATAATAATAATAATAATAATAATAATAATAATAAAATAATACAAAAGGAGCAACCTCTTGCATACTGCTACTTGTCATGTCCATGAACATTAACAAGGAAGAAAACTAAACACTAAAATAGATAACAAAACTACTGTTAACAGACAAACTTTATAAGACATATAAGAAAACAAAAAACATCAAACTGGAGAGTTAGGCAACACATTTATTATAATATAGTGTCTTTATTTACCTTAACTTATAGACATCATCAGATGTCCATTTAACACAAACCACTAACTTTAATACCATAGGAAAAGATAGTCATTCATAATTTAATCAATCAGATATGTAGCTTCATAAATTATTAATATAAAATCAAGCAGATAAAATTTGTTAAAAAGTACCTACACAGTTAAACTGCAAGTGCTTTAATAATCCTATCCCATCAAAAGACTCAACAGCAAAGATTTTAACTTCAAAATGGAATTACTATTAATATTGGGTCACACAGCTTAATCAGTTGCAAGGCTTTCTCATGAATGCTTCTAAATGACAAGTTAATACTGTAGTGTCTCATAACATGCAGATAAGCAAATTAAATATTTCTAAACTTATGTAGACTGGTACTTATTTTTTTCTAAAACAGGCAAGAAATAAGACAATTTTATTGGTATTTTGCAAACACTGAAATTATCAAATCCACAAAGAATAATTGTGGACTTAATTGATTTGAGGTTAAATCCTCCTCTGTTTTGTCAACACAGTTTGACTGACAAAATAGATGGTCAACAGTTGTGTGAGATTACACATTCCCTGGTGTATGATTCCCAGCATCAATGGGACCAGATGGTGTCCCAGGCTGCATCTTCCACGAACTACAGAACAAACTAACCCCCACCTAAACACGCTGTTTAACCTCAGCCTCTCCACAGGCTACGTGCCCATAGAATGGTGCACAGCAATGGTTATTCTGCTTCACAAAAGAGGGGCCACAACTGACCCTGGTAACTATCGCCCCATAAGTCTGACTAGCCTGGTCTGCAAGGCTATGGAGTGCGTCATCATGGAACTCATTATCAAAGACATTGGGAACCTCCAAACACTTGACCCGATCCAGTTCAGCATTGTTAAGGGCAGATCATGCCTACTAAACCTGGTTGACTTCTTCGAGACAGTCACCAAGGTCATAGACGAGGGAAAGGTGCTCACACAGCCTACCTTGATCTCGCCAAGGCATTCGACACCATTCCTCACTCGGGTATTATAGAAAAACTCAGCAGCCTGAACATAAACCCCTACGTCACAAGATGGGTTGCCAACTGGCTTACAGACAGAACTCACACGGTAAGAATAGCGGGCTCCAGGTCCGACTCTAAACCAGTCACAAGGGGTGTCCCACAAGGCTCGGCTCTGGGACCCTTACTGTTCGGCATATATATTTCAGAAGTACAGGCAAACACAGGAGGACGATGGCTAATCAAGTTCACCGATGACTGCAAACTGGGAGCCATAATTGACTCTCTGGCTGACAGGGACATCTTTCAAAAAGGCCTTACTGAGACAGACACCTGGTGTCAAAGTCATGGCCTTAAGCTAAATGCAAAAAAATGCATAGTCTTCCCGTTTGGGAAAAACAAAACACCCATGAATTACCACATAGGCGGCAGCCCCCTTAATACAAAAGAGGTAATAAGAGATCTGGGGACCCAGGTAGATAGTAATCTCTCCTTTGACAATCATATTGCCAAAGTAGTTAGGAAATCCTCCTATGTGGCCCATCTAATTACTAAGGGGTTAGCATGTAGAAATAAAGAGGTTATAGTGCCCCTCTACTCGTCACTCATCAGACCCATCATAGAGTACAATGCCCCATTTGGGATGTACCTCACAAGACACTTCCAACAGCTGGAAAGACCACAAAAGCACCTCACCAAGAGGATTACTGGCCTCAAACATATGTCCTATGCAGCCCGACTGAAAAAACTCCGGCTGTACTCAGTGACATATCGCTTACTCAGAGGTGATCTCTGCCTGACTTACAAAGCCATGTCCAACTCAGAATTGATGGACATGCTCCACCTAAAGAAATCCAAGTCACTGTGAGCCATGTGCACTAGTGAGATAAACCTCACCACAACAATAAATAGAACATGCTGAAGGGATAGATTCCTGTCACAGAGACTCCCCATGCTTTGGAATAAAATTCCTAACTACATTAGGTAGAGCCCCTCACTAACACTCTTCAAGAGAAGCCTTGACGAGTGGATGGGTAACAGAAAATACACCCCTGGGATAACTTAATTAGCTCTGCTTGACAGAGACTCAGTTAATTAATCAACAGGGCGGCGAAAGCCAACACACTCTGGCTAGGCCTATAAATGCCCTCAGGCAGATAGCCTAGTACCTACCTATGAACCTATGGTGGTGAGGAATATGCCCTTCCCTGGGGACTGTGTGATCTCAAAGTTAGTATATATAATCACTGGGGGGAGATGCAAGAGAACTTCCTCCCCTGCAAAAACACAGTTTTTGAAGTTTGTGTGTTCCAAGGAGTAACCATAGCACATGTGCAGAAGCGTATTGATATTTCTGTTAGTCTGTCAGTGTTACTCGTATTGAAGTAACAATGTAACATCAGTTTAACGAATGCCAGTATATCTATGTATACACACACAAACACACACACACAAACACACACACACACACACACACACACACACACACACACACACACACACACACACACACACACACACACACACACACACACACACATAGACACACACACACACACACACACAGACACACACACACACACACACACACACACACACACACACACACACACACACACACACACACACACACACACACACACACACACACACACACACACACACACACACACACACACACACACACTGCAGAGGACAATCCCCCTGGCAAGCTCCATACCCCTGAACTGTATCTATCTATACATATATCCATAGCTATATATAGCTAGATATAGCTGTAGATATAGCTTTATATATATATATATATATATATATATATATATATATATATATATATATATATATATATATATATATATATATATATATATATAGATATAGATATATATATATATATATATATATATATATATATGGGTTATATGAGTCTACTTCATATGACCTAATTTTCATATGACTGACATTCATTTGACCGAGACCATATAACCTAAAGTTCATAATATTGAAATCTCACTTGACTGAAACTCATAACGCTGACACATTACAATGCCTCCCTCAGGACTGCGTCTACTTTTACTGATACTGCTCCAACTCCTGGAATTACACTTGTGCTCTATTGTATAGACAGTTTACACTAAAAGTTTTAAAAGCAGTATCCTCCCTCAAAACTGCGTCTACCTTTACTGATACTGCTCCAACTCTTGGAATTACGCCTGTGCTCTATTGTATAGCCAGTTTACACTAAAAGTATGTTCTACGCTCATACCACAAATTAGTCTTACTTTGTCTGTTGTACAGGATACCTGCATATCACAGAACCCCCCCCCCCATACTCACCTGTTTAGAAACCTTGCCTCTGTCTCTCTTTGCCATCTATATGTTAGTCACTACCCTAGCTTTAACTCTCTCTTAGTTAGCTATACTCTTTTGGTTTTTCTGTTTGTGGTTTCCTTTTAACTGTTTTTATCTTACTGCAAATACCTATGTATACCTTGCTATAACATCTCTTCCTTCTCTATCTACACCTCCCCACTTATTCTACTTACCTGCTGACTCTCACTGTGTGCTCCTTACTGTTTCCTACCTGGCCATGCTAATTGTTTCTTGTGGTGACTGCAATTTCCTGGTCCAGAATAGCCCTTTACTCTCCTGTCTATCTCACTCTGCATATACTACATTTCTCTGCATACCTCTCTACTGTGCCGTCTATCTCACTCTGCATATACTACATTTCCCTGCATCCCACTCTTTCTCTCTCACCCTTAATCCTCTGGGGCATTTTTAAACTGTTAGTATTTCTGTGCCATTTTGTTTTCCTCTTCCTACTAGTCTGTGGCTTCATGTCAGTGGTGTGCAGGTCCCTAATATTACTGATGTAAACAGCTTTTCACTTGTACTTAGCATTTAAACTGCATTTACTTCAGTTGGAAGAGCTTTGTATGCTGTTGCAACTTACTTGTGGGACTTTGGTAAGCACCTTTTCAAATATTTGTGAAGTCCTGGCTTGGCTGAGTTATCGTCTTATCCCATACAAGTGAAAGGCTGTACATAAATTGACATAAGTTATTTTTATCTGCTTTTGGATATATTTCTACTTAAGTAGCAATTGCTCTTTTGTACACTTTTACCATGTATCTGTAGATTGCAGTTTGAATTTCTTTAGTAGTATTAACTGGTGACGGTTTGTAGAATCTAGGTATTGCATTATTGGTAATTTAACATGTACAGTGACTGCTTTATGGTATGACCTGTCTGTCAAATACTTTTAGTAGCAGTCTTATGGATGTGAAGTATAGCTCACGTTGTTTAATTCTATGTTCTGTTGCCATGAGACTGCCAATTGTTTTAACTGCTTAACATGGCTTGTAGAATTCAAGAGTTAAAGTTAAGTTTATTCTCATATCTCAGTTAGTTTGATTATTTCATCTACAAAATGGCACAGGTTTAATACATGAACTACATCAGACATTTTTATTGGCAGTTGTTTTACACTAACACATCATGGTTGATAGTATTACCATTGTTATGTGAAAGTGTTATAGCAGAAGTAAGTTGCTGAACTTTTGTCTTTGTTACTGCTCTAATCTGTAAAGTTAATATCATATGTACTTTATTTTATTTATTTCTGTATTTGTCATATTTTATCTCAACTAGCTCCTCTCTAACTGTTATCAGTAGTTGTGCATATAGTACCTCTGTTGTTTTTGTTTTTTTCCCTAACTTTTATATTCAACGCACTCTCTCCCTTCCTGTTTTCCCTAGGTTTTAAAAGCGAAGTGTCTTCCGTCAAGACTGTGTCTACCTTTACTGATACTGCTCCAACTCCTAGAATTACGTCTGTGCTCTATTGTATAGTCAGCTTACACTAAAAGTATGTTCAAAGCTCATACCATAAATTAGTCTTACTTTGTCTACTGTACAAGATACCTGCATACCACTGAGACCTCCCCTCAATAATCACCTATTTAGAAACCTTGCCTCTGTCTCTCTTTTCCATCTATAAGGTAGTCACTAACCTACTGTCAGCTCTGTCTTAGCTATACTCTTTTTGTTTTCGTGTTTGTGGTTTCCTTTTAACTGTTTTTATCTTACTGCAAATACCTGTGTATACCTCACTACTACATCTCATCCTTCTCTGTCTACACCTCCCCACCTCTTCTACTTACCTGCTGACTCTCACTGTATGCTCCTTACTGTTTCCCTCCTGGCCTGCTGATGGTTTCTTGTGGTGACTGCCATTTCCTGGCCCATCCTGGTGACTGCCATTTGCTGGCCCATCCTGGTCCATTCTCCCTCTCTATGCTTGGGCTCACTTCACTCCCCTCCACCCCCAATATCATTTCCTTTATACTTAACACTCCACCCCTTCCTGTCTGTTACAACATTCTTAACACTTTACCCTCTCTTACATATCATTTCATAGTTTAGTCTGCTACAAATCCTCCTTCTTCCTACCTATTTCCTACTCCTCCTACAGGTTGTTTCACTTTAATTTTACTTCAGCTCTGTCACAGGTCCAACAACTTACATTTTCTAGTCCCTTCCCCACTCCTCACTCCATCCCAATCCTACTTCTCCACCTTCGGCCATGGCTATTGCAACCCTCTCAATTTTCCTCTTTCCTCCATTATTTCTCCTTCTCATTCTTACATCTTATACAGTACTCCATTACCAGATGTCTATAGAGATCCAACTAATCCCCATACTAACTGTTTCTCATCTCTGCAGTACTAATCTCCTCCTCTCTTTTCTATGAACATCCCGCTGCCTAAAATCAAACTTCCTCCCACTCACTCTCTAGCATCTAAAACCAAGACTAAGTACTTCACAACCAATTTAATTTCAAACTTTACCAACTTCATGTAGCCTTGCTTCTATCAAGAGACATACATCCAAATCCTGGGCCCATCCATCACCCCACCATGCATAACTCTACCTCTTCCAACTTAATAAACTCATCCTCTCCAAACAAACATATTTTCTTTTACTCTATGAATGTCTGTAGTATTCCTAACAAAGTTAGTGAAATCCATGCCTGGATAGCCTTCCACACCCCTGATGTCATCACCCTAACTGAGACTTGGCTAAAACCCCAAACCTCTGATAAAGACGTTCTCCCCCTGGTTATAATATACTCTGCATAGATTGCCAAAACAAAAAAGGGGGTGGTGTAACCATCCTCTACTCCAACCACATCACCATTACAAGTATTATGAAATCTATTCCATCCTTTTCCCCTGCTGAACTACTTACAGCTAACCTTAAAATCAGTGACCACACTACTGTCACAGTAGCAGCCATCTATATTCCTCCAGGAGACAACATTCCTCTGCTCAAAAATATTCTTTCTTACTTTTTCTTAGCACATCCCAATGAAACTATCCTCCTTGGGGATGTCAACATTAACTGGTTAACTCTCAGTAATTCAGACTCTAGTACTCATATTAATTTATATGGCTTTACACAGCTAATCTGCCAACCTACTCATACAAACAACTCGCACACATCTAGTACTCTTATTGATTGTGTACTTGTATCTAATCCTTCCAAATATCATAACCCTGAAACCCTACCAAGCACCGTGAGTGATCACTCCCCAATAAAAGTGTTTAGGTTCACTCCCCACTTGTCAGAACCTCCTAGATTTATCACTTGTCACAAACTCTCTAACGTCCATCCAGAAAACTTTAATGTCCTCCTCTCTAAAGTAAACTGAAAATTCCTTACCGGACTCCCACTAGAAGAAGCCGTTCTAGCCTTCAACTCCACCTACCTTAGCATCTTAGACTCACTTGCACCCCCTTGCAAAGTCCGAATTAAGTCCACCATATCTCTGTGGCTTTCAAAACCACTCGTATCCTTATGATAATTAGAGACAAATTATGGAAACAATGGTCACAAACTAAGCTTCCTGCACACTTGCAAAAATGTAAAGAACTCATAAATCTAACAAAAACACATACGCAAAGATAAAAAGGACTTCTATAAAAAACCTCCCACAGCCCTAAAATCTAATCCTATTTCTGTAGTTGCTAACCTTCTCACTGATTGTTTTCTGTTTGGTGACTGCTGCTCCTCCTGGAAGGTGTAACCTGCTCTGTTCACCCTTCGGGTGCACTGTGCTCCCCTACCTTGCCCCCAAATCTCATCTGCCCCCACTACCTCTACTTTTATACATCCCCTGACTCATCCCCACCAAACACCTCTCCAGTCACAACACACCTAAGCCAAACCCCACCCACCTGTAGATCTACATCACCCCAAACATCCACCCCTCCTACAATGCTGTACATAACAGCTCTTCCTATAACCCCATTTGTCCTACTAATCTCTCTCTTTTCTCTCACCTATCTCACACTTTTTCCCAACCCTTGTCATAACTCTCACACACACTCCACTACATCTTACCATCAACCTCACTTCCCATCCTACTCATCTATCTCACATGAACTCTTTACCTCTAACTCAATCTATTTCTTCAAACCAAAACTGCTCACAACCCCCCTGTACACCCCTCTTAAATGTGGTACCAGAAAATCACTACTTTCACACAACCCAAGCTACCCTTGCCCAACACACTAACTCACTCTTCTACTCCACTGCATCTGTCTCTCACTAGCCAGTGACGTCCACTGCAACCCCGGACCCATCTCTATCATCAATCTCACCAAACCCTCCACTCAACCCACAAACTCAAAGTCCATTCGCCTTACAACATTTAATGCACAAAGCCTAAAAAAAAAAAACCTCCAAGCTTGGCTCTCCCATAACCACCCTGACATTACCGCCATTTCTGAAACCTGGCTGAAAATCTATATAAAAGTTAGCAAAAACCTACCATCAGGTTTCCAAATCATTTGCAACGACAGAGCGGAGGTGGAGTAGCAATAATCTACCCCACCTCCCATACCATAACTCCCTACTCCAATAAAATACCAACCTTTGCCAATACTGAAATTATAATAGGTTTACTAAAAATAAACAACCACAAGTCCATATGTATCACTGCTCTCTATATTTTCCGTGGTGATAATATCAAAACTCTTGAAAACATCCTGTCCTGGTTCTCTTCCAATATAAAAAAATGAAACCTCTATACTCGGTGATACCAACATCAACTGGAATACTATTAACTCTGAAGCCCCATCCCACACAATCGACCTGTACAACTTCTCCCAACTAATACAATCTCCAACCAGACCAAATAAAGATGGTACCTCTGGTACCATCATTGACTGGATCTTAACAACTTGCCCAAACCTTATTACCAAAGCCGGAACATTACCCGATCCTCTCAGTGATCACCTACCAGCCTTCGTCAACCGTCTCCCATCTCTACTGCATAAACAACACCACTACATCCAAACCCGCAATCTCTCCTCTTTCAATCCTTTAACTTTCTCTGAATGCTTAAAGCATACTGACTGGTCCCCTCCAAAAAACCCTTCCCATAGATGATGCCATTTCCTACTTTAACCACTCATTCCTAACCCTTCTCAATCAGCAAGCCCCCCCCAAACTAAATGCATCAAAACCAATCCCTGCCCGTGGTTATCAAAAGATACTAATCTAGCCTTGCACCAAAGGGACAAAAAAATGGAAACGATATCAAAATCATAAAAACCCTAACACCCTCTTAGAGTATAAGCAACTATGAAACTCTGCAAAAAACTAATAATTAAATACCGCAAAGCCCACTACTCTAAACTCCAGTCTAGAAATCCCAAAAAATTCTGGTACTCCATCTCATCCATGCTGCATCCGGGCAACAAAGAAAACCCCTGCACAGACCCCCAACCTCTTCAACCTTGAAACAGCCAGCCAGTTCAAGTCATTCTTCATAGACTGCATAGCTAAACTATCGGCCTCCTCCCCACCCCCCTCCTCCACCACCACCCCTTTCTGCCTCAACCACTACCCCAATCATAAACCTTTCTCCACATCCTTCTGCCTCAAGCCCATCCCCACAAGCACTATAAAAAAAACTTCTCCTCAAACTCAAACCTTGTTGCAGTGCACCTGACAACCTTCCACCCACCTTCCTCAAACAGTCTGCAGACAGCATTGCCTATCCCATCTCTTTTCATATAAATAGAGCCATACAAGAATCCTATGTCCCTTCTATCTGGTGCCATGCTTACATCATCCCCCTCCACAAAGATGGCAAAAATACTGATACCACCAACTTCAGGCCTATTGCCATCCTTTCCCCTCTTTCTAAAATAATATAGAAAACAATACAAGCACAACTCATGGTACACCTAACACTAAACAATCTCCTCTCCCCTACCCAACACGGTTTCCGCTCTGGCCACAGCACCATGATTGCCCTTCTTTCCTTTCTTGAAACCATAAACCTCGAACACAACTAAGGCAAGTTCGTATCCACACTATTCCTAGATCTGTCAAAGGCCTTTGACACCACCACACACACCCTACTTATATACCAACTCTCCACCCTACACCTCTCTCCTACCACCATCACCTGGTTTTCCAGCTACTTGTCCAACCGCCAACAAGCTGTCCAATGGAAAACTTCAACCTCCCCCTTCCTTCCCACACCCACAGATGTCCCACAAGGTTCTGTACTTGGCCCTCTTCTCTTCAACTTATTCATTAACAACTTTCACCAATCTATCCCAGACTCATCTATCATCCAATATGCAGATGACACAACAATCATCTGCTCAGCCTTCTCCCCCTCTGAGCTCCTAGCAAAAACCCAACTAGCATTCTTCAAAACAGAAACCTGGATGCAGTTTAACCATCTGGCACTAAATGCAAATAAAACTAAACTAATGTTTCTTTCCCCTACCAAAAACTCCATTGACAAATCTACATTCAGCATACAGAGCCAGAACAACGCCCTCCTTGAAATTGTTCCCAACATCAAGCTTCTTGGCATCATTATTGATGAAGAGCTAAAATTTGACACCCACATCCACTCCACAGTCAAGAAAATCCACCAAATGTTAGGAAGCGGTTGTGCCTGCAGAGGAAACCTAAGTCCCTCTACCCATCAAACTCTTGCATCTACCTTCCTACTTCCCTCCCTTATGTATGGTGCCCCTCTTTTCACCAATCTCTATCTTGGCCTTTGGTCCAAACTTGAATCCTGCTACCATGGGATCTCCGAATTTGCAACCAATTCAAAAAATTCATCCCACTACTGCCACTCCCTCTTCACCCTCAACTGGCTTGAACTACCCAACTACCTCAGTTACCTACAACTCACCATTGCCCACAAGCTCATCTTTAAACCTGCCAACTGCCCAGCTCTCACTACTTCCTTAAAATCTTACATTCCCAACCGCTCACTCAGATCCAAAAAACAAAATCTCCTTCAGGTCCACAAACCTGCATGACCTCCTGGCCACCTACTGCAGTCCCACTCCTTAGCTAAACAGTGGAACTCTCTCCCCACACACCTACACAAACTACGTAACCATACAAATTTCAAATCTCAGCTACTCTCTCATCTTTCTTCCAAATGGGAATACCCTTGCCACTCTCCAATTTAACCCCCCCCCCCCATTCCACCTTGCACTGACTCATCCAACTACCTCTACTATTACTTCATCCCACCCAAAACAATCCCTCCCCTACTAAGAACTAATTTTCTTTCTAATATCTATTGTACTATACTCTCCAGTCTCAAATATACTATTACCCACTCCATGCATAATATTTTCCTAAACTACTAATGGCTAGTAGCTATATATTCTGAAATGTTAATCCTACAATTGAGTTTATAACAAAAATATTCACTTTATGTAAATGTTGAAATTTCTGTATTGACTTATGTCTTTTCAGTTTGTAACATTGTGACAAGCCAATTGCAAATATCATGGAGCTTATTTGTGAATGTTTAATTAGCTGTATGAACTACGTCCTTCTGTAACATGTGAAATGTAACTTGCAATTATTGTGGAGCTTTTCTCCCTGGGCATCCACTGGAAACAGGTTCTTTTTGGCCCAGTGGACTTCCACGGTCATCAAACTTAAATAAATAAATAAACAATCCTAAAAAATTCTGGAACTCTATTAACCAAATATTACATCCCGGTAAACTTAGCTCCCCCAATCCATGCTCAGACAAGCCATCTGAAGAAACTGAAACTATCTTTAATACTTATTTTACCAATTCAATATCTAAGCTACTGAACCCTAACCCAAACTCCTCTACTACGAACATCTCCAACTTTTCTGAACCTGCTCCTAATACTATCTCCTCAAATAACTTATCGCATAAACCTGTACCTACTAGCTACATCAAAACTCTACTCTCTAAATTAAAACCATGCTCAGCATCAGCTGACAATATTCCTTCTATTTTTATTCTACTAACAGCTGACTCTCTTGGTCTCCCTGTATCTATCCTAATTAATCACTCTATTTCTGAATCTAAAGTCCCTTCCATCTGGAAACAATGCTACACTCTACCTATACTCAAAGGAAGTAACTCCTCTGATATCTCCAACTTTAGACCTATCGCTATCCTCTCCCTTCTCTCTAAAGCACTAGAAAAATGTATTCATAAACATGTTATGCAGTATCTAATACAGGAAAATCTTCTTACACCCACTAAACATGGCTTCAGACCCAAACATAGTACCACTACAGCTCCATTATCCTTCCTCAACACTGTCTCTATAGCCATGCATAACCATAAACTTATCTCTTGCCTATTCTTGGACCTCTCAAAAGCTTGTGACACTGTCTCACACATTCTTCTGCTGCACAAACTGCATAACCTCAACTTCTCCGCTGATACCATTGCATGGTCCTCCAGCTACCTCACTGATAGATCTCAATCAGTGAGATGTAACTTTGCACTCTCCCCTCCTCTCTCTTTAAAAATGGGTGAGGTAGCTGGACTTCCACAGTCATCAAACCTAAATAAATAAATAAATAAATAAATAAATAAATAAACAATCCTAAAAAATTCTGGAACTCTATTAACCAAATATTACATCCTGGTAAACTTAGCATAAATGTGTTTTGATGAATACAGTTTGAGGTTTAGGTGTTTGATATTACGACATTTTGGCATCGTAATATACAACCATGAAACTGAGTTTGAAACCAGATCAATATGAAATTATATCAAATGCTGTTTTAGTGAGCAAAAAGCCTGTGCAAGTTTTTTTTTTTTTGATCATGCATGCACCCAAGATAGATCACATAAAGGCATGCAAAAGCAAAGTGCATATTTCAGGAAACATAAAACCTTCTCAGAGGGAAATATAAGCAAAAAGTATTTATAAGGATTTATTATTGGAATTACTTTAATGTGATGCTTTCTGTCTATACATAAAATCAAATTAAAAACAATTTGTGTTTTGTTTTCCTTATCAGATGTAGACAGGCATTTTGCCTTCACTACAGCATTAATGTGATGTTACTTGTTTGCATACACAATGAACCTATATAACAGCATGCTGTCTCTTTGCATTAGATGTTAAAATCTGCTGATGAAGCTTTGTATTTTGCAATGAAATCAGTTTGGTTTTGATTTAATAATTTTTTTGGTTCTTTTACACAGTCAGCAAAGTTTATTATTGTCTGCAAGCGCTGGAGTTTGCTGTTTTACACACACACACACACACACACACACACACACACACACACACACATATATATATATATATATATATATATATATATATATATATATATATATATATATATATGTATATAAGATAGAGAGAGAGGGAGAGAGAGAAAGGGAGGAGAAGAAACTCCAACCCTTGCCTTCTCACTCTTTTCTGAGTCTGGCCACCATTATAGGATGGTGGCTATCTTTTAGATTCAGCATTCTGAGCAGTGACCAACTATCCAGTGACAGACAGTAGGGCACCAAAACCAAGAATAAGTGTGCAGCCTAGTACAAATCTAAGAGTACAGACATGCTTCTCAAAATGAAAAGTAAGCATCAGTACAAAGTTTCTAATAAAATGTAAATATCACAGCAAAAATTCTGTTTCCTGGAAGAAAATGCAGTGTTTTAAATGGCACAAAATTATTCCGTGAGAATGAAGCAAGTAATAAAACTGAGTTTGAAACCATATCAGTATGAAATAATATCAAATGCTATTTTTGAAGCTTATGCTGATTTGTTTGATGGATTAGGCTGCTAACATGTAAAACATCATTGAGGCAGTGGTACAGTGGTTAGTGTTGTCACCTCACAAGAAGTTCTCTGATTCCATCCTCAGCTGGGGTGCCTTCTGTGCAGAGTCTGCATGTTATCCCTAAATTCACGTGGGGTTCCTCCCACATTCTACAAACATGCATCTGGACTGTTTCTCCCAGAGCCTCCACTGTAAATGGGCTCTGTCCCAGTCGGACTTTCCCAGTAAACAAATGTTAAATAAATAAATACTCAAACCTAACACTATTAATTCTTTGTCAAGTGTCCTAATAGCTATACTCATCCATTCTTTATTTTTCACAACTAATACTAGATTGTTATCATAAGAGAACATTACTGGAACCTGAATTGAACCTGAATTCCATCTGGTGTACAATATTTAGCTTCCTCCAGTACTATATTTATCTTGTTAATGCTAAACACTATTAAATTTTGCAGTTTTATGAGTTTTTAACTTTAAATAGTTAATTATTGTAATTATTCAAATTAATTGAAACTAATTATGTAATCAGTTTGAAATTAATTAGTTTGAAGTTAGTATATATATGGTCACAGTTTTAATGGTGTATTATGGTTTGAAAAAGCTGAATAGCGAAAGCGCTCACCTGTTTCTACAATAAACTGCAGCTAATAACTTTTATCTAGAGTTTTGACTGAAGAGTCTTTTTTGGAATCTTGGATTTATTTGGAGCTGATTTGGAGCTGAATTGGTCTGAAGAGACAAAGAGTTTGGTGTTATTTTGAGTTTGGACTTACTTTACCTGACATTGTTGTTCCATGTACTGCCTAGGTAACTTCTGCACATAACTACTTTATTTCTCATACGTTTATGGACTTGTTATTCTTGTGCAGAGGTTTTTATTTCATCGTGGTGTTCAGTATCATTTTTATTTTCCATATTATCCTTGTTTAATACCAATATTATTTCTATTGTTTCACTTAACCAACCATAAACCACTAATTTTACTTTATTTTTGATATATACTGATTTCAAAATGTAGATTATTTTATTACTTATATTCTTTCAAATTTCCCCATAATGCTTCACGCTATATCTTATCAAATGCTTTACTTACATCTCCTGCTAATATTTTCAATTCTGTTCCCTATTTATTGCATCATCTATCAATTCTCTTATCATTACAAGTTTTTGACTTCCTTTTTCTTTTATTCCAAAATTTGTTTCATTCAGTAGCTTATTAACATTACTCACTATAATTTTTTCTACTATTTCATAAAAATCTTATAATCAACATTGTTTAATAGGTTCATAGGTAAGTACTAGGCTATTGGCCTTAGGGCCTATACAAGCCTTGCCAAAAGGTACCCTGGCTTTCGCCACCCAAGAAAATAATTTTCCTGTGCCACTGTCAAGTAGAGCCACAGAAGTGATCCCCGGGGTGAATTTCCTATCTCTCATCCAATCATCAAGATTTTTGTTGAAGAGTGCAAATGAGCTTTGTTTGATATAGATAGGTAGTTTGTTTCAGAGTATGGGAAGTCTCTGGGACAGGAATCTATCCCTCCAGCATGTTCTGTTTATTGTGGTGACAAGGTTTAGGTCCCTAGAGTGTGTAGCTCGTAGGGATTGGGATTTCTTTAAGTGGAGCATGTGTGTTAGGCAGAGATCGCCTCTGAGTAGGCGATATGGATGGAGTAAAACTGCAGTTTTTATACACGGTCTGCGTAGGGCTACTGTTTGAGGCCGGTAATCCTCTTTGTGAGGTATTTCTGTGGCCTTTCCAGTTGTAGATGTCTTGTGAGTTACATACCAAAAGGGGCATTGTACTCTATAATGGGTCTAATGAGTGATGAATAGAGGGAAACAATGACTTCTTTTTTTCTGGATGAGAAACCCTGTGTGATGAGGTGTGTCATGTAGAAGGATTTCCTGACTACTGTGGTAATGTGATTATCAAAGGAGAGACTACTGTCCACCTGTGTCCCAAGGTCTCTTCTTACACTTTCGATGTTAAGTAGACTACCACCTATGTGGTAGTTCATGGGTACACAATTTTTACCAAAAGGGATGAAAATGCACTTTTTGGCATTGAGCTTGAGGCCGTGGCTTTGACACCAGGCATCTGTCTCAGCGAGGACCTTTTGTAGGATGTCCACATCTTTTTGAGTTTTGATTATGGCTCCTAGTTTGCTTTCATCTGCGAATTTTGTTAGCCAAAGACCTTCTGTGTTAACCTGTACTTCAGAGAAGTAGATACCAAACAGGAGAGGACCCAGGACTGAACTCTGTGGTACTCCACTTGTCACTGGTCTGAAGTTGGATTTGGAGTCTGTTACTTTCAGTGTGGGTTCTGTCAGTGAGCCAGTTGGCAACCCATCTTGTGACATAGGGATTTATACCTAGTTTAGTGAGTTTATCTATAATTCCAGAGTGGGGAATGGTGTTGAAAGCATTGGCGAGATCTAGATAGGCTGTGTGAACCACCTTACCCTCATCTATGGCATTGGTGACTGCTTCAAACAAGTCTATGAGGTTTAGGAGACATGATCAGCCTTTTACAAACCCAAAGTGGGTGGGGTCCTGAGTTTGGAGATTACCAATGTCATTGTTTATAAGTTCCATAGCCTTGCAGACCAGGCTCGTTAGGCTAATGGGGTGGTAGTTTCCAGGGTCTTTTGTGGCTCCCCCTTTGTGGAGTGGGATAACTGTCACTACGCACCATTCAGTGGGTACGTAGCCTGAGGTGAGGCTATGATTGAACATGGTACTTAGGTGGGTGCCAGTTTGTTCTGTAGTTCATGTAGAACACAGCCTGGGATGTTGTCAGATCCCATAGATGCTGTGTTCTTGGCTTTGGATAGTGTGTTTTTAACTGCACAGCCATGATTACAGGAACTTTGCATTCTTCTGGTATAGAGATGAACCCTTTAGAGGATGACAGGGGGGTAAAGTTAGCACTGAACCTATCTGCCAGGATGTTGGCAATATCAGTTGGTTCTGTATATTTAGTGCCAGTGTGCTGTAACTCAGAGCAGATCTGAGTGTTGCCATTGAGATTCTTGACATAACTATAGCATGATTTGTGGTTGTCCTTAGAAGTCAGTGGTGATTTTGTTTTCGTAACTAGCTTTGGAGGATTTTATGAAGGATCTCACCTTCTTACTGAGGCTGACCAGAGAGTTTCTCCAATCATAGGATTTTACTTTTTTTTGCAACAGTTTCTTTCCTCTGTTGTAGGGTTTGTTTATGGCAGGGGACTACCAGATTGGCTTCCTTTTTTTGAGGATAGCATCTTGGTTCTGTTAGGGATTGCACGATCCATGCACTTGTGTAAGTGCTTATAAAGTGCATTTGTGTAGGATTCAGCAGTCATACCTCTATTGTCCGTCAGCATGGGTGTCGTGAAGTTTGCCACGACTGTCTTAAGAAGCGTGAAGTTGGCTTTGGAGAATTTTTTTACTGTGGTTTCCCTAATTGGGGGTGGATGTCTAGGGTGATTAGCATGTGGTTGGATCTGACCAACAAGGAAATGACCGCTGGTGTAGAGCACTGGTTGCCCATGTTGGTAATAACCAGGTCTAGGATATTGCTGCCACTGGTGAGGGTGTGGATAAGTTGATCCAAGGCATTGGAATTTATGAATTCCAGAAAACGTTGAGCATAAGAGTTGGTACATGAGTAGTTTTCCCAGTTAATGGTGGGATAATTGAAATTGCCCATTATTAGGGTGTTAGGTTGTACCCTAATATTTTCCTGTGTATCAAGAAATGAGGAGTGGGAATCCTAGGGCATGGTGGGGGATCTGTAGCAAGCTAAAATTTGGATTGCGGTCTTGCCCAGAGTTAGTTGTACTTGGATAATCTCGGATGCATTATGCTGAGAAACTAGCCTGGAGGTGTGGATATCCTTAATGAATATGGACACGCCTCTGCCTTTAGTGTTTCGGTCCAGGTTAGGTGACCGAAAGGTGTGGTATGAATTATAGCCTGGTAATGCAGGGGTACTCTCTGGAGCCTTGAACCAGGTCTCTGTCACTGCACAGATGTCGATGTTCTCCATTTTAAGGAGTTCCTCGAGTGTGTGCAATTTGAGGTTTAGACTTTTAGCATTATACCTTCAGGTTCTTCTTGCTTGTACCTGTTACCATGGTGAATTTGTCATTTGAACCTTGCCTAAAAAAGGCACTATAGGGGTGGCTAGAGCCTTAGCCAGTATCTGGAATCCCAGTGGCGACAGGTGCAGGCCATCTCTGGCAAAGCATCGTGGTTTGTCGATCATGTCATCCCAGGCAGACAGATACTGGATCCCCTTAGAATGACACCAGAAGCATAGCCAATTGTTGAAGTCAATCATTCTGTCCTTGTACTGTGGTATCATTCTGGGTGATAGCAGGATGCTACTCAAGGCTAGGGTCATACCTGCCTGGGCTGCAGCTAATACTAGTAGTCTCCATTTATTGTTTGTTCTTTCTCCTTTTTTTGCATATAAATTTCATTGCACCTATACATATTATTTTATCATTTACCCTTTTTCAAACCAGTCATTCAGCACCTCTAAAAAATAGTCTTTTTTTCCATTCTTGCATATCTTTCTACATTAGATATTCAAGTCCATCTAAACCTGTAGCTGCTTCCACATTTACTGTTTTCAATACAGTTTTATTTCTGTCATTGCAATATTTTCTTCAATTCTCTTATCTTCTTCAGTTAACTTTTTTAAGTTCTACTCATGCTTTCTTATAGTCTCACACATGGAAACAGTTTTCAAAATATGTCTTTTTATTGTTAGCATTATTTATTTTTGTCTAATCAATATACTTCCTTCATCATTCCTTAACTCTGTTATTATCCTTATTTTTTCTTTTACCATTTTGCTTAAGTATGGTGCTACTTCTTTTTTCTTCCTTGTAAAAACATTTTGTTTTTGAGTAACATTTTTTTCTTGGTTCATTTCATATAACATTTTTTTTTTCTTTTTTTTTTTTTTTCTTTTTTTTTTTTAGAAACTATTATGTTTTGAAAGACTTGGTTACTGATTTCCTTATATTTGCAACTATCTTGCATTCTTTTTTCCTTTGCCATTCCAACACTTCTTTTCATATTTTTCTTTTAAACTAATCCACCAATTGTACAATCCTTATAAAATCTTTTCATGTTTATAAGATCTAACCATAGTTGATGTATTATTTTCTTTACATGCTCGTTTAACTGTGATTCATTAATTTGTTTTATACCTCTACTTATTTTTATATAGCCTATTTTTTCTTGAATCTTTATCCAAATTGCTACATGGTCTGAAAAACCTGTAATTTTAACTCATTGATGTAATATCCTTAGACTCTGGTACTATAAAATCATCTGTTTCAGTTCTCAAATTACTCCATTTGTATGTCTGTTTGTTTTTCCATAAGTATATTTTACCACTTTTGAACATATTTGAAATGACCTTTATATCTGCCCCTTGTTTTCTTCTATGTCTAAAATTAAAATTGAAGTCTCCCACTTCTATTACTTGCATATTCACACTAATATAATTAAGTACTTTCCTAAACGTAATCTCTCTGCTTCTGTAAAATGTATGCATAAAGTGCAATCATCCTATATATTTGATTCTTCTATCTTATATCTAATATTAATATTCTTCCTAATACTACTAACGTGTAATCCAGAATTTCTATACATTCTTTACATAAAATTGATATTCCTGGGCATTTTTCTTCTGCTATGTTCCATATAACCTTGCCTTCCCATAACCTATTTACTTGTATTCTGTCTTCCTCTGTTGTTATTATTACATCTATTAATATTATAATATCCATGTCTAACAATCTACACCATTCTAACACTCCTGACCTTCACTGAACATTCTTTATGTTATTCATATTTATGGATAGAAGTCCCACTTTGTAAAAAAAAGTTTCTATTGCTTTTATCCTTTTCATCTTTTGTTTCCTCCTATTCCTATATTTTTAAATTTGTTCTTTCTGTCCTTCACTCTCTTTCCAATATAATTTCTTTTAGTTTTAACTCATCCATTTATCTTCCTTTCATCACTTGAATTACTTAATTTTTCTTCTCTCTCTCTCTCCTTTTCTTTTTCCCCTCACATATTCTTTCATGTCTTTCTCATTTGTATTTTCATTTTGTGTCTCTTCAGTGTTATTTACTAAAACAAGCTCTCTTTCTCAGTCTAATTTTATTTCCTGTATATGATTTTCTTTAGCATTACAGTCCATCTATGAATGTCCTACGTTTTCATACTTTATACTTTTTTGCTCATTTTTTTTTTCTTTTGCTTCATGGCCAATTCTACCACAAAGAAAGCATTATTTTTGTCACAATGACTTACTAAATGATCATTTTTACCACAAAGAAAACATGAGCTGCACTAAATCCCCGATTCCCCTCCACAGTAATTATAGTAGGCAAGTGTATGATTTTGACATTTTGCATTTTCATTTTAACACCAAATTCCCATCCCCCAGTCCATAAACCTCTATTGTCATAAATCTTTGTAATGTCCATGACATCTCTATACACAGTTTTTAAATGATCTTTTAAATTGTCTCTATCAACATCTGTACAAAATTGTATGAATATTCTTTTTTTTTGGATTCTTTATTAAATGATTGCACAACATATATGTTCCAAGGATTTTCATTCTTTTTTATTTTATATTGTTATAAGAATTGTTCTATATACTGATCCCCCTTGAAAAAATGTCACAAAAAGTATATTTGTTAATACAAATAAATGTTCTTACCTCTCTGTGTTCAATACCCAGTGGTGAAATGCTGCTGTCTGATATCTCATACCAGTCCAGTTTCTTTTCTGGTTTGCTACTTATCCTTATTCGATACTTACTTCTGTTTTATTCTCTTCTCTTC
This sequence comes from Protopterus annectens, assembly GCF_019279795.1. Classification (NCBI taxonomy): domain Eukaryota; kingdom Metazoa; phylum Chordata; order Ceratodontiformes; family Protopteridae; genus Protopterus; species Protopterus annectens. The sequence goes on along the minus strand of NC_056737.1, from coordinate 1,788,998,658 downwards.
TTTCACATTCTCTTACCATTTGTGCATATGATTTCTTTTCTTCCGTCCTTATTTCTTGGACAACTTCTTCTTGTATTCTGTCCATTATTTCACCCCATGAGACTGTTTTTTCACTTTCTGTTTCTCTCTGCTCAATTAGTTCTTTCCCATAACCCCCACCCCTAGACTGGAGGGCTGTAACAATACATTAAAGTGTTTGTAGAATCTGTTGCAAATTAATTTTTCTGAAATAACTCCTCTGAATCCATAATAACTTCTTTGACACCTTCTTTTTGCCATTTAACCAACTCTTCTTCACTTTCTTTTCTTCTTTCTCTATTCTTCTCACTCTGCTTAACCCCCAATTCATTATTCGCCATATTCAACTCCTCAGATACTTGAATAACTGCTCCAATCACATCCAAAACCTGAAAAACACCTTCTTCCTCCTCCATGCTTGATTTTGGACATCCTGCTTCTCTGAGCCAGCTCCACACCTAGACCGGAAGACAGGAAGTGTAACAATGAATTGAGTCTCCATATGTCAAGAGTAGAGGAACCTCTCTGATGCCCTGACCAAATTTTCTGTAGTAGTACAAATAGCACCTTAGCACTCTAGGATAAGCCTAGAAGGACTTACCCAGTCAACAAAGCATTAATAAAAAAAATAAAAAAATAAAAAAAAAAAATAGATTCCCCTCCAAATTGTGTGGTTTTATATTTAGAAATGAAAAATGTAATATTATCTCAAGAACAAAGTTCATTTCACAATCCATGGTATGTATATGGAATAAACTACCTGTATATATAAGGCAATGTGATACATTATCAATGTTTAAAAGATCAAAGATTGCTGGTTACATGGATGGATCAGATGATGTATAATATGTATTCTGAGTCTGTGTTTTGATTGACTTTGTGCTCCATATGCAATACTAGTAAACTATAAAAGTATGAAACCAAGAGTGTATGTTTTTGTATGGTTAATAACCAGCATGCTTTGCTTAATTTTAAGTAAACCATTTTGTTATAAAAGGTTGTTGCTGGATGACTGCTGAAATGTATAGGGATCAATACACGACATTTGTATAACATAACTGTTGATATCCATATTTGAAGTGAGACTGCTTAGCTACATTTACTATAAAATAGTATGATATGGCTTACTTAATTTAAAAGTATTCAGCAATTGTGGCCTTGGACTGCCAGAGTGATGTGGTTAGTAGTAGCATGATACAATAGAAATGGGAAACTATTCTTAGCCCCCTTCTGAAAACCATTCTGTTTGAGAATATGAAATCGTAAAAGCCAGTCGTCAGTTACAGTTGGCAAGACAACATTGCCAGGCAAAGGTGTGAGAGTGAAATGGGTAAAATTCTAGGAAGTCAGTGGTTGTAACTGTGCAATACAGAGCAAAGCTTATTTGAGTGTATAATGTGTTCATCATAGCTCCGGGCTGCATTACAGATTTGCTCTACATTCCTAAGGCTGTCTCTTGACATATATTTTCTCATTCTTTGTAGATATCAGGCATATTTTCTTGGAGAACCCCAAAGAAACACATGATAGATTAAAGGCACATCCTGTTTGTTACATTACACATTTTTTTGTTTTGAAAGGCTGTCTGCATTTGCATTTGCATGACTGTTACCACTTCTGTGGTTGCTTGTTATTTCATAGGCCTTTAATTGCCAGTTCCATCTGAGCAGCTTATTGTTATTTCCACTGGCCTGGAGTATCTATTTTAAGGGATTGTGGCCTGTGGCAATTGTGCCACTTAGGTAGTCCTGAAGCTGTAGTTTTGCAGAGTTCAAAGTACCTCAGATATTTCTTCTCTATTGCAATACATGATTCTTCCTTGGTCTGTTACTGAGATGTACTACTGGATGCTCCTCTCTCTGAGAAGAATCTTGCCTGAGTACAGCACTCGGACCATTGTTTGAAATATCTACCTGCATTATGAACTCTTGATTATAATCAGGGCTGGCCAGTATAGTCATCACCCAAGATCTCCTGCTCGTAGACTGCTGTCCAAATATCCTTCTCTGCCCAGTATTTTTT
>NC_056737.1:1788976618-1788991618 GCF_019279795.1 Protopterus annectens | reverse complement strand
CAGCTCCTGATAGGTAAAAGAAAAGTGTCACCTCTACTTGCAGTGCTATTGGCGGGTACCACTATACAACTCTCCAGTGCAGGGCTACTTGATGCAAGTGGTATAGGTAGGGCAGGAGGTGTTGTGACAACTCTGGCAAGCTAGGACCCAGATGCGTTGGGTGCCACTGGTGGTGGTGGGGGTGGTGCTGCTCCTGCTGCTGCCACCTTTTGTAGAATGACAGACCATGATGATCTGATAAATGCAGGTCACTGTGCTTTGAACTTTCATCTATCTTAACAGTCTGAGTGCACATAGACTTTATTTATTTATTTATTTATTGTCATTTGTTGACCGTGAAAGTCCACTGGGCACTAGACGCATTTTCAGTGAAGGCCCAGGGAGAAAAGCTCCACAATTAACAATACAACAAAACTTATACAGTTAGATTACAGATCTGGGGAGAAAAAGATCCACAGTTTTAAAACAAAACAGAAACAAACCAAGTGAGTACTTCAGAAAAGTATACAATTGCAAAAGCAGATGTTACATACATTATTCAGCAAGCTTCAAAATTACAGTTAAAAAAATACAACACTGAAATTATATACTTTGTGATAGACAAATAATAAGGTCTTCTATTACTTGAGTAAAGATGAAATGAGAGGTGTTACAGGGTAGGGTTTTTGTTTAGTTGGTTATCTATTTAAGGGGGGTTACATTGTATATTACAAGTACAGCTTGGATTTGGTAGAAAGTAGGTTTTTAGTGCAGTCTTAAAGGGCGTTGGAGAGTCTAGCTGGGTAATGCTGGAGGGAACGGTATTCCATAGCTTGGTGATGTTGTATGAATATAGGGATTCTCCTGCTCTCTTGTTGGGTTTGGCTACATTTAATAGGGTTTTCTCAGAAGAGCAGACGGATTGAGTAGGGATATATGTGTGTGTGAGATGGATTGGAGAGCGGGGCATCTATCATGTTGAAAAATGTATTTATGGGCCATAGAGGGTAGAGTGAATTGGAGGTAATGGTGGAATTCTAGCCAGGATAGGTTTGAGAGGGCGGTACAGTGGTGTGAGCAGGTGGGCAAGTTTGATGCAAATTTTGCTATTTTACAATAACATTGTTGTAGTTTATTACTAAGTGATGTATGGAGGTTGGTGAAAATGGGACTACCATACATAAGAGATGGAATGAGCAAAGTATTTGCTACTTTGTTCCTAGTTTACTTATGAAGGTATAGTTTATGCCTGTGTAATTTGCCTAGTTTGATATGGGTCTTCTTTACCGTGGTCAATATATGTTGTTCAAAGGAGAGTTTGTTGTCGATAGTAATTCCTAGTAGTTTTGTGAATTGTACCTCTCCGATTACTGTTTTGTTATGGGAGAGGATTTTGAATTCTGTAGTTGGAGGTTTTGATGAGACTAATAACAGTTTATTTTTTTGGGGGGGGTTAAGCATTAATTGAGAGTCATTCAGCCAGTTTTCTATAGACGAGAAAGCATCCTGGGTTATTTTCTGGAGGTTGGTGAAATCATGTGAGGATGAGATGATAGGTGAATCATCTGCATACTGAATTAGTATGCTGTCCTGGGAAGCTTTATGCAGATCATTAATGAAAATGTTAAAAAGTATTGGTCCTAATATGGATCCTTGTGAGACACCAATGTTGTTTAGTAAGAAATCAGATAGTTGGTTTTGCCATCTGACTGACTGTTGTCTGTTGTTTGGGTAGGAGGAAAACCAGGCTATTACAGTATGGGAGCAGTCAAGTTTCTATAGGTGTTGTAAAAGCTTAGGGTGTGATACAGTGTCGAAAGCTTTTGAAAGGTCAGGCAGGAGTACAGAAGTAGATAAGCCAGTGTCAAGAGCTTTGTTCACTATGTCACTAAAGGAAAGTAGGGATGAGGTAGTGCTATGGCCTGGGCAAAATCCATGCTGAGTGGGAGATAAGAGGTTGTTTTTGATGAGGTGATTTAGTAGTTGGGTTTGAATGCATTTTTCTAGGATTTTTGATAGTGGGGAGAGGATAGAGATGGGGTGGTAATTTGATAGATCATGGGCATTACCACCTTTGTGAAGAGGGGTAATTATGGATTTTTTCATAGCAGTTGGATATATGATTCAGTAATGGACTGATTGATAAAACTGCTAACTGGATAGGCAATCGCCTTGGCTGCCAGCTGTAAGTATTCTGATGGTAGGTTATCGGCTGAGAGTGAGCAGATTTTAATTTGGTTAGAAATCTTTGAATAAGGGATGTAGGCACAGGTTGGAAAGAAAAAGGTGAGTTAGGTGGAGATTTATTTAAGGGGGATATGGGGTCTATAGTGGTAGTGGTAGGGTGGGATTTGTTTTTGAGGGTGAGCCCTTGATTCATTTTTGGATGGTGTCAAAGTGGTTACTGAATATTTGGGAGATTTGGAGAGGGTTTTTGTCCGGTGCAGGTGAAGGATTTTGGATGTTACCAGGATTCAGAAGGGAGGATACTGATTTCCAGAATTTTTTTGGGTTGGTATTTTGGGAGGAGAGTTTAGATGAGAAGTAGGATTTTTTGTCAGTTATAAGTTTCTTTGTGGCATTTCTAAGTTTTTTGTAATTTAGTTCATTTTCTGTGGTCCTACATTTTTTTTAAGTTTTCCAGGCTTTGTCTCAGGACATAAGGGTTTGTTTGGTATACTTTGTCAACCAGGGGTCATGATTTGGTTTTGAATATTTAATACAAAGGGGTGCTAGGCTGTTTAGTGTGTTCAGAAAGGTGCTGTTAAAGTATTGTACAGCCTCATCTAAGGGCAGTGTTTTTAGTGGGGACCATTTGTGAGTTTGTAGGGTAGTTATAAATGTTTTGTGGTTAAAGTGGGCAAGGTTCCCGATTGATTTATATATGTGAGGTTTGGGGATGTGTAAATGGGTTCTGTGGGTGTAAGCAGGTAGGTGGTCACGTAGGGTGTTGGGGAGGGTACCAGTATTGGTGTAGTATTGGGGGTGGGATACTAAGATCCAATCTAGTATAGCTTTGGCTCAGGTGTTTAATGCCCGTGTAGGCTCTGAGATACGTTGTGTGAAACTTTAGAGATTAATGCTGGTGTTAGGAGATTTGGAGGTTAAGTATTAACAGTTGATGTTAGTATCTCCTAATATGATGGTTTCTTGGGGATAGTGTAGTTAACATGATGAATCACTTCTTCACCTATACGGGGGAGCATGCAGAAGCACAGTTCTAACATCGCACAGTCATACTAATTCCATTAAGGTATGCCAGTAATGAAAAGATGTGGTACTGCTTTATAAAAGTTATACACAATTATTTAAATGGCTGCAACTGTTATTATGTAAACAAACATGATTTTTCATTACAGCGGCTATGCTTACACCCAGTGCTTTCTTAGTTGCTTGACTCTGCTCCTATGCATCTCCCTGCTCATTTCAATCTCTGCAGGGGCTATAGATACAATTTTTCAGTTTGCTCTTTTTTTATGTGGCATCCACTGGCAACATATTTGTTTATTGACAGGTTTTCTATACTTGCAGTATGGAGGTGGCAGTTGTTCTGTAACTTCTGCCTCCCATTAGCAAAGCAAGACAGGCTTGTGGCATCTCATGTCACTGTAATGGTGACAGCACTGTTCTCTCATGAGTCAGATGCCAGTACCATGGGTGACAGCCTTGGCCAAACTATTCTGGGCATCAAAAACTGGTGACTGTAATGCTTATGGAGGATCTCCAGAAAAATGTTGGATTCCTCCTCCCATTGACTCTGTGGTCTGAAACGAACACTACCCTCAGTTTCTCCATCCATACTAGTCTCACCTCCAAAGATGTCAGCAAAAATGGCAGACTTTTGGTGTCAGACAGTTCTCATATGTCCCATCCTTTTTGCAATGACAGTCAGCAGTAGGCATCTCATTTACATAATGGATGTTAATAAAATATACATACTGTATTATTATGGTTCCCATTACATTTTAAGGTGTGAACATGGCAGTTCCCCATCCCTCTTTCTGCTGCTGAGAATATAGTGTGCACACTAATGACTCCATCTTTGGATAGTTAAAGACAGCATGACCATTACTCTCAACCTTCTAACACCACTTCTCATAATGCTGGACAAATAGGCAGCATGTGGAACATTTACTTACAGTTTATCAACAACTACAGATATGAAACTCACAACATGTTCAATTTGTCATTTTATATTTATAAAATAATCTTTTGCTGAATTGATATTCTGTGTTATTTACCATGGATAGCAGTTAAAAAAATGCTAACACTTGACTGTGTGACATATGCTTTCATTGTGGATATGTGAGGAACACAACTATTTAAAACTTAAACTGAAGAGCATTTCTCATAATGAAGTACACCCGAGAGGTATGAGTATAACAATTTTTCTACCGCTATAATCTAGACTTTCCACGTGTGCAACCCCATATTTCATCTGATTGAATGTTCATTGGATTGAAACTCAAATGATCAAACCCATTTAACTGAATACTCTTCACAACAATTATACCATAAAAATGTTTGTTTGTTTTTTCAAGGGGCAAGATCCCCTGCACCCCCATGTGGGAGGGAGGCTTTGCCCCCTCCACACACCCTTATTTATGTATACTAACTTCATGGTTGCACAACGACAGAAAAAAAAAAACACACACACTGTGAATCAGAGCTGTAGTGAAAACAGAATCATTTTAGAGATGCTGGCTGTTACAATCCACACATGCTCTATTATACTCACTTCCATAATAACTCCTATGGTAAGATGTGACACCATCAGATTCTTTCTAAAAACTTCCATACTTTTCTATCAAATGTGTTTTCAGTCAAATGTCTTTTCAATAAAATAGGTTTGATCATTTGGGTTTCACTCAAATAAACATTGTCAAATAACATAGATTTGTATTGCATCATGTAGGAATCAACATGATATTTATCTGGTTTGCACATTGCACAACTTGAGAGATTCAGAAAGAATAATGGAATGAGCCCTAATCAGCATGCTCATCATACTCACAAGGGGGTCATCTGCATGATACAAGCTTGAAGGTAACCACAGAGTCTCATCATGCTATGGAAGACAAACTTGTTTTTGAAACCTGCTTATTACCTCTTTACTTGTGCTTGTCAGAGGTATGGTTACCACCCTTCCCCTGTGGTTGATGTGCCACTACCTAATACCCAACATATGTCCAGAGTCTTCCTGAAGGTACAGGCGAGTTATACCAGAGCCATTGCAGAGGTTGTCAGGGTGATCCAGGTGCTGCATGCTGCCATATGGGAGTGCATGAACTGTATGTGTGATTTGTTGGATAGAATGAATCACACATTGAAACATGCAGTGTCTAGTCTCGATTGTCTGTTAGGGATGAGGGTGCCATGCTCATGGCTGGTTACCTGCTATGTCATCAGATGTTAGTCAACCTGTCCATGGACAAGTATAATCCAACTCCTGCAGTGCTAGAACTTCCACTGCAACATCAGCTGTGGATGTGTCTGCACTCAGGAGAGGACATCCCTGTTGTCATGTTAGCATCTCCTCCAGCAGACATTGGTCATAGTGAGGTAGGACACAAACATCTAACCAAGATCGTAGGACAACCAGTGCAATTTCTGGCAGAGCTGGTTCTTCTGGGTGCAGTGCTACACCATGTGTTTAGGCAGTTTCCATACAGACTAAGACACACACACACACACACACACACACACACACACACACACACACACACACACACACACACACATGCACACACACACACACACACACACACACACACACGCACACACACACACACACACACACACACACACACACACACACACACACACACACACACACACACACACGTGCACACACACACACACACACACACACACACACACACACACACACACACACACACACACACACACACGCACACACACACGCACACACACACACACACACACACACACACACACACACACACACACCACCACCACAGCCTCCAGCATCCACACACCCACTGAACCCCCCAGCCCTTCTACACATAACATCCCAAAAATAAGATCTTGCGCTATCCATACCTTCACTTTTTCATTTACTGCACCTCAGTACTCCAAATCACATACTTCCCTGTGAAAGACATGCACTCCTGTACTCCCTCATCCATTTGTGCTTATAATGATAACTGTACCCTGCCCTGTTTACATTGTGACCTGGATTGCCTGTGTCTGATGCATAGTGTGGCTAGCCTATGCATGAGTAAGGACAGACTGGTGTTTTGCATACATCATTTTTCACTGTTATGTGTCTGCTTAACACGTGCATACTTATTTTGTAAAGCTATGTACAATCTGAAGCCTGTTTGGTAGTGCCATGGCATGCTATGCCCAACTCCAGAAACAATTAGAAGCAGCACAAATTTCATTTTTTTTTCAAGATTACTTTATTATTGAAGTTGTCCCCGCGGTGGTGGTGCTGCGGTAGCATTGTCGCCTCACAGTAAGACACTGTCTGGTTCGATTTTCAGCTAGAGCGTCTTCTACGTGGAGACATGTGTGAATGGGCGTACCTTCGTTGAAGGTTGTGCATCAGGGCTGGTAACTTGGCACGTAAAAATCAACTACCAATCATTAGCGGACCGGAGTTCCGCTGTGGCGACCCCTAACCGGGAAAAGCCGAAAGACACAGCAACAACTTTATTATTGAAGTTCTCCTTTACCCTGACATACACTATAAACAATAGTTGTTACAGCAACTGAGATAAACAGTTACCCTCCTGCATCAGAATCTGCTCTAGGTTTTGGTTTATGGCATGGTCATCCCATGCTGTTGTCTCTGCCTCATCATATGTTTCAGCTGCCTCTGGTGCTGGGAATTGCAGTCCCTGCAAGAAGACACTTTGCTGCAACTGCTTCCTGTTATTATATTGTTTGACACTGCACCCATGGTAATCATTTTTTGCACACTTGGAGTTACACTGTAGCACACCACTGGATGTATGCAGGCAGCAAACATTTTACATGAACAGCCCAAATGCATATTCAGTGGTGTTTCAGGCTTGTGCTCTGGTATGGTTGTAATCATGGTCAGCTTTGTATTGAGGATTTCTAACTGATATCTTGAGCCAAGGTTCCAAGGTCTATCCAGCTCTACCCACAAGATGGCCCTGTGGGAAGTCACCTCTCACAAACTGTTGATAGAGGTTACATATGTGCCATATGTGGGATTCATAGACATTGCCTGAGTGGCCTAGCATGTAGATGATACCCTGTACTTTACAGAACACCTGACAGTTAGTGGAGTGATACTCTTTGCAGTTCACATACTTCCTTCCCAGTTTACCAGATGGGGCCTTTATTTCAATGTGATTACAGTAAATGACCCCCAGTACCTTGGGGAAGCAAGCTGGAGCATAGAAGTCCTGTATGGTGTTTGCTCTCTTCTCTGTGATATGTGGAAACCACACATTATCAACCACATGCTGAAGCATGAGAATGAAGAACTTGTTGAGTATTTTCAAGGCAAATGTCTGAGATGCTCCACTGTGTTTCTAGTGAGCCGCTGAAAGGTTCCTGTAGCAAATAAATGTAAAGCTACACATACCTTTGTTTGCATCTGGGATGGATACTTGTTGACTGCCATATAGCTGCAGATGACACCAACATGTCTGCTGTTTGTTACATGGTGTCTCTGTCCACATGGTATTGGTCCACTATATTATTGTCATAGAGATCATACAATGGTAAGTGTGGTAGGAAGACCTGGTGCTTCCAGTGATGACACTGTGCACCTTCAACTCAACAATTGCTATAAGAGCCACCTCTTGAAGATAAACATTCACAATAGCTATGGCAATTCCTAACATTGTACGTATGCTACCTTACTATACCTGAACACAAGCTTCTGTACATGACCAGATCTAAGAGAGGCACAATATCACTGCATTGCATTTAGCCATTTCTGAATTGTTCTCCCATATTGTATGGTGTCATTGTCAAATGTGGATACGTGGCACTTTATTATGTGGTCATTAGTATGTAACACAGCCAACCATTATGTTTTTGCTGGCTGCATCATGTTTCTTTGTTTTCTGAATCATACACACCCTGATCTTTGCAGCCTGTCATAGAAATTTACTTACAGTAATGCAGGAAAGCTTTATGAATTCAGCCCATAGTGATTTCCCACAGATATTTTTTATTCATGACATTCTAAGTTGTTTAGTACAAGTTAATGAAATTAAAAAAAAAAAAAAAGTTCTTCAGCATATTTCAAGTTACACAGTATGCTCAAAGGAAAGGTTATTCAGCACAGATGTGATAAAAACGGTTAGAAGCAGCACAGCATTCATTATCTTTTCAGGTTACTTTTATTACAGTTTTCCTTTACTTTGCCACATACTATAAACAGTAGTGGTTACAGCAACTGAGATAAACAGTTACCCTCCTTTCTCAGAAGCTGTTCAAGGTTTCAGTTCATGGTACCCATTTCAGCAGTTCTGTTAAGACCAGCACGAATGAGAACTCTTCTCTTGAAGAATAGCCTTTTTATCATATTTGCCCATTTTACATATATACTATACTATGAAATGTGGTTTAGGCACCGTGGTTGTAAATGGGATTATTTTGCTCTGTGTTTTCTAAAACTATTTTAGTACGTGGAACACTTAAATTACACTGAATTCAGGAAATGATAACTTTGTTAAGCACCGTACTGATGTACGAAAGGTACAACAAAGTTTTGTTAAATCCTTTACCTGTAGTCAGTACAGAACAGTGTTGACACACACACACACACACACACACACACACACACACACACACACACACACACACACACACACACACACACACACACACACATACAATAAGTGTGGTAGACCAAAGTGTCTAAAAGCTCTTAAAGCTATTCATTCATCACTGGATCCCTGTCTGTGCAGCAGTAATAAGTGTTTTAAGGCTTTTAGGGCTTTCAAAGATCTCAAACACTGTGCGCCTACACATTTTTTTTTCTGTAACTAGCAGTATATCAGAGCACCTAAAGCTCCATGTAGTAAAAAGAATTATGATCAGTTGTCTCTGATTGTAACTTAGCTGTTATTTGTTTTCATTGTGGATGTCAAGATTCACCTTTCATGCTTCGCTGCACTCTACTTGTGAAGCAAATTTCTTGATATTCATGTCTCAAGTACATAATGTGTGTTATGATTGGAGATTCCATCATAATTCTCTGTTTGCCATGAATCCGTCTGAAGGAGATTGGCATTTTTTATCAGAATTGAACAACCACTGCTTCTTTCTTTCCTTGCATCACATGCTGTGATGAAATTTGAGTAAAGCACAATAAAGTGAGAGTAGCCATGGGATATATAGCATCAGTGAAATAATATCGGTAAACGATTTCTAGTCTGAGGATGTTATTATCTAAGAAAAAAAGATCTCCTAATTCTACTGCCCTAAATGGGATGTCCTGTCCTCTATGTATATACTTTCTCTGCTTTGGGTATTCACTTTATCCTTTATATTCACGTCTTGTAGGCATGAATCCGTACCTTCTTCTGAGTATTTGCACCACTGTTTACACATTGCAGTAGTTCTCTGCACAGTGTTTGAACAGCTATAGCCTGCAATAAGTAATTATATAATGTGAGAGGTTTTAGTGCAGCTGAAATCTAAAATGAAGACTAGTGATGTACAGAAGCTATAATTCTAGTTAAGAAGGATGTTCACACATGTGGCTGCATGTAATCCTTACTGCTGCCTAATTATAATTAAGAAAACATAAAAGATGAAATGAAGGTTGATGAGTTTCAATCAATGTCTGCCTATTACTTTTCTAATGAGAAATCATTTAGCCAAGAGTTTTAATTAGGAGCCAGATTTTGTTTTAGTAACTGTAAATACATGACCTTTAAACTGTTTTTGTGTGAGCTATGAAAATGAATTGAGCAGCACATGCACATTATAGGCTTTTATATTGCATTTTGTTGTAGCAAGGTGTTGTGGGATAGAAGTACTGAGTGAAACAATTAATTTCAGATTTGTGATGATAAAACAAATTATTAATATATTAATGATACCAACTGGGAAGCAAATTTAGAAACAACAAAAATGTGAAGATATCTGTTTTGACATTTTTTCAGCAGACGAAGCTTTTGCATATTTGAATACACAGTAGTTTAAACATAGTTCTTGGTACCAGTATTTTTTTCCTGATAATAGCCTCAATAAAGACCTCAGGGAACCAATGACTTGTGAATGTAGTTTGTCTGTTCTGTGATGCTGAATAAGTGACTGTGAAAGCATTAAATCTGCAAATATAGTAAACAAAGGAATCAAACACAGATTATGAATGTTTGGTTAAGCCACCCTTCCCCCATTCATCCCCATATATGACCATCAAAGCATCATGTAAATTTTAATATGACACTAACTTAATTTGACATAAATTAATGTCACTGGGCTTAAAATGGTCTTAAAAAGCTTTCTGCATGTTCACCCAGCTGTGTGATTAAAATATTAATATGTTTTACCAGTTGCCTGGGTTTGCTACTTTTATAGTATCATGGCATGAAACACTGAGCTTAGTTCTCCACAATGTCAACATAAAACAGATTATCATAAGTACACTTACCATTTTCTTACTCTGCATTAGCCTCTTCTTCTGCTTTGTTGATTCAATGTAGTCCATGAAATGAAAATGCACAATAACTTTTCACTACTTAGGTTAGTTATCATTGTGCCTGCAATAGTTATAGAAAGTGATATAATAAACATGAAGCACTGTACTTTGTATATGACCTTTCTAGTATTCCCGTTTCACTATAAACCTTTCCAAGATGTCATTCATATTTATTTACCATCGTGGAACAGTGATGAGTGCTTGTGCCATTTTTTTGTTGAAATTTACTCTTAATGCATGATTCATCTGTTGCTAAACATTGTTTTGACTACAGCACTTAATGTGAGCTGCCTTGCATCTCATGTAGTATGTACTCAGGCATACCCTGGTGATTAGCACAGTAATCCCTTCTATAAACTTTTCTGTCTTAATTGCCAACATTCTTGACTTTGTTCATATATTTTGCACATATAATTATTTCATATTTTTATTTGGTTAGTTATAAGAGTTTTGGAGGGGGTAAAATATACTATGCAGGTATTGTTCTATTTGGGGTAACCAAATATATCACGAAGAATGTCTAGGAATAAAAAAAGAAAAAAAAAAAGAACCAGGCAACTGGACAAATAAGAAGGGCACCAAACTACATAGATCGTTCATTTATTCCACAAGAAAATAAAACAAAATTAAAGCTCCATAATTGTTAAAATGTCCGACAGACTAAAAAATAAAAATAAGGGTAACCATTTTTTCAGGAACACCTACCATCAGAAAGGTGGGGGATACAGGGGTCACACCAAATAGACATTGATTTCTCTGATTCTTTATCCATCAAAAGGGAACATGAGTTTGCATGGTTTTTATTTATTCAATTATAGTTGTTTGGATATTACTATTGATCATTTTAGTTTGTTTATGAAGGGTTCCAAATTCATCTCCGTGAAGAGAAGTAACCTTCCCCAAGTTATATTGGATGTTAAAATGTTTATACAAAAGTTTAACCTAGAAAACTTATTTGGAGGGTCCACTTCTTTGGTTTGTACCATTACTCCCAAAAGACCTAGTACTTTTGACCCTCCCTTGCATCCACAGTTGAGGAACCTTGAACTGGTACTGGAAAAGAAAATCAGAAATTCCTTCTGTGATAATAAAATCAGGTACAATTTGACAACCAATGAAAACAGGTTGCTTAATGAGCTACGTGCCAACCCACATATCAGGGTCATGGAACCAGATACAGGAGGGGACATTGTACCAATGGACAATATTCTTTATGAGGTTAAGATGCTATCCATTTTACAGGATGAAACCAGGTGCAGTTGAGTGTTCATCAATGAAATAAACATTTCATATAAAAAGATTGATTTTGCATTGAAGGACCTGTTTGACCAAGGGATCATTGACTTTGAGACCTATTCCTTCCTGGAAATTAACAAGCCAAGGATTCCTTCAGTATTCGGAATACCCAGGTCCATAAAAGTGTCAGGATCCCCCCTTAGACTAATCGTGGCCTCTGAAGTGTCCAAAATTGCCCCCCTGGCCAAATATCTTTGCTGGAAATTAAAATGTTTGTGGAAGGGGGAAACACATATTTTGAAGGATTCTTGGGACTTCATTTATAATGTTAAATCAGAATATTTTTCTGGCCACTTGTTGTTCGTTGCTATAGATGTAGTTGATTTGTTTTCGGTTATCCCCCATGACACAGGTTTATTATGGCCTGAAGAGACACTCAGATTGAAGGCAGGGGTAACAGAAAATGACATTTTTCTTTGCTTGGAACTGGCTAAATTGATTCTTAAAAACAACTTCCTTTTCTTTGAAGGGAAGTTTTTTCGACAGGAACAGGAGGTAGCTATGGGGACCAGTTGTGCCCCCACTTATGCTAACATCATTTTAGCTATATGGGAACATAAGTTTGTTAACAATTGCCAGTTTTCCACCTGCTGGAAATTGTATAATAGATACCTCGGTGACATCTGCCTGTAATGGGGAGATAGTCTTGAAAAATTAGATGAGTTGATCCAATATCTTACACAAACTACATCTTTTTTGAAATTCACACATAAGGTAACAGTTGATCAAATGGACTACTGGGATGTTTCCATTCATAAAATTCAGGGGGGTTTCAAATCTAAGGTTTATAGAAAGGAGACCTTTTCCAATACCTATATTTCCTTTTCCAGTGCGCATCCACTCTTTCAGAAGAGGGGTATTATTAAAGGGCAGTTTGTCCGTGGAAGTCGTATGACCGCAATGGAAGTAGATTTTTCCAAAGAGTACATCATTTTGGAAAAAAATGTTTATTGAGAGAGGTTACCCAAGGGACATGATTTTGCAGATAAGGGAAGAGGTTACTCAAGGAGGAGTGACAAATACCCCCCCCCCCCAATATTAGGCAAAGGATCTTTTACACTAATCAGCAAATCAGACCAAGAAATTGTAGGTCAAGGATACAACAGGGCCTTTGTCATCAGTTTTATTGGGGATGCTTATTTTATTAAAAACATCCTGGAGAAGGAATGAAAGACATTTTCCAAATTTACCAATTTGGAAAATTTGAAAGGTAAACCACATAAAGTGGTGTTTAGAAAAGGTCAGAATATCAAAAACATGTTGGAGCAGGTCAATAATGTGAAGGTTTATTCTCACAGAAATAATGGTACCTATAGGTGTGGAGCATGTCCCCAGTGCACTCATATTGCTCATAGGGAAGACATACTTATTAGAGCGAGACAAAAGCACTTGATGGGCAGGGTGTAGTCTAATTGTAACTCACAGGGTGTAGTTTACCTGGTAATATGTAATTCCTGTGATGCTTTCTACATAGGAAAACCCGAGAGACAGTTAAAACATAAAATTTATGAACATTTAAATGACATCAGGACTAAAAATACAAAAAAATGCTCTTTTCAAGCACACCTTGGAATGTACCAAAACTTGTTTTAAGTTTTTGTTATTGAAGTGGTTTCCAGGGACATGGGGGGGTTCCTTGGAAACTAAACTACAATACAGGGAAACCTACTAGCAGATTGCGTTAAAGGCCAATAGGTACCCTGGATTAAATGATAATATTTCTTGGTACCACTACTCAAGTTAAGGTCTGTTAAAATTTAAAGAAAGAGTTTTGTATTTACTCTTCTTAAACTATTGAGTATGCACTGTTTTATTTGTAATGGTGTTTATACCATTTATACTCTCAATATTACCTTCAAGAAATTTTTTTTTTAAATTTCATTTTTTAAAAACGTATATTATAGCATGGAAATATATGATGAAATTACTTGTTTTGGTCTGGTATACAGGCAACTTTTTTTGTCTTTCTGTTTTTAATCTGATACACCTTTAATTGGTAATTTGGAAAATTTGATAGGTAGCTTTTTGGAGCTTTTCTCCCCAGGACTCCATTGAAAACGGGTTCTTTTAGGCCCAATGGACTATCCTGGTAAACCAACTGCAAATAAATAAATAAATAAATAAATAAAGGTAAACCACTTAGTGTTTTTTTTAGAAAAGGTCAGAATAATAAAAAACTTGTTGGAGCAGGCCAATAATATGAAGGTTTATTCTCACAGAAAAAAGTGGTACCTATAGGTATGGTGCTTGTCCCCAGTGCACTCATATTGCTCATAGGGAAGACATACTTAGAGCGAGACAAAAGCACTTGTTGGCCAGGGTTTATTCTAATTATAACTCATAGGGTTTAGTTTCCCTGGTAATATGTAATTCCTGTTATGCTCTCTATGTAGGAAAAACAGGGAGACAGTTAAAACATATAATTTATGAACATTTAAATGACATCAGGACTAAAAATACAAAAAAATGCCCTTTTCAAACACACCTTGGAATGTACCAAAGCTTGTTTCAAGTTTTTTGTTATTCAAATGGTCCCCAGGGACGTGGGGGGGGGGTCCCTGGGAAACTAATCTAGAATACAAGGAAACATACTGGCAGATTGTGTTAGAGGCCAATAGGTACCATGGATTAAATGATAAAATTTTCTTGGTACCACTAGTCAAGTTAAGGTCTGCTAAACTTTAAAGAAATAGTTTTGTATTTACTATTCTTAAACTACTCAGTATGCACTGTTTTATTTTTAATGGTGTTTATACCATTTATACTCTTGAAATTCCCTTCAAGAAAAATTTTTTAAATTTCTTTTTTTTAAATGTATATTATAGCATGGAAATATATGAAGAAATCACTTGTTTTGGTCTGATATACAGGCATTTTTTTTGTCTTTCTGTTTTTAATCTGATACACCTTTAATTGGTAATTAGTATGTTAATTGATCAAGAAGAGTGTTGGGATTAGCTCATTTGTAATGTATCTTATAAAGTCTGGATGATATTTCAGATGAATATACATTTTAACAATTGTAGAGCGTTAGTTTTGTTTTATTTTCTTGTGGATTAAAC
>NC_056737.1:1788959118-1788971618 GCF_019279795.1 Protopterus annectens | reverse complement strand
ATGAGGCAGAACAGACTAGCAGCATGTAATCATTTGTAAGTACAACTAAATGTGCATAAATCAACACACACACACACACACACACACACACACACACACACACACATATATAAATATATATATATATATATATATATATATATATATATATATATATATATATATATATATATATATATATATATATATATATATATATATATATATATATATATATATATATATATATATATACATATATGTGTGTGTGTATAAATAAATAAATATATATATATATATATATATATATATAAATATATAGATATATATATGTTATATACATATATATATATATATATTTTTATATATATATATATATATATATATATATATATATATAAATATATAGATATATATTTTATATATATATATATATATATATATATATATATATATATATTGAGAGAGAGAAGGATGAATTCTCTTATGGCAACCTTTCTATTGTGCCTTTTCCCTGCAAGCTCAGATAATAGATTGGCTCAGCAGGCACCAAAACTACAGCATGCCCCTTCTGAAGTTGTAGGAGGGTGATGAGATAGAGTGCCTAACTGGAGCTTTTTTTTTTGCCTGTTACTGGGATGTACTTTAGTCCTGTTACCTCTGATGACCCTTCAGTTACTTGAGAAGTTGGTGGAAGCTGTAGTTAAGAGGGCAGTGGACAAGTACGTGCCCCGAATGGAGTACCTTCTAGCATAGAATTGAGATTTGTTCTTCTGTTCACCTAGTATCCTCAATCATCAGGTCACCATAGGAGGGGGAAGCCCTTACCACTTGCCACCCTGATCCATCAGCTGGTGTTGCATCACACTAGTGTCTCTCTACAACAGACAGGCTGCCTTCATATTGATTTTACTACACCTTATTCCCCACTTGCTGTACCCCCTCCTATTGTGTTCAGTTTTATCTACCCTCTGTGTGTGTATCTTACTTTCTCTCTCTCTCTCTCTCTCTGTCTGCCACCTGCCTGTCTGTCTGTACTAGTGTATATGCAATCTCTCCTGATTGTTGTTTTGTGTTGGTCTATGTGTCTGTGTGCACTGATCTGCCCCTTTACTTGTCATGTTTTCCAATCATCATTTTATCTCATCCCTTCTCTCTATATAAGCAAAAGTAGTCCCTATCCCCACAAAGAAATGGATGCCCTGCCTCACCCTTGCCTACACTCTTGTATATGTTGTTCTTTCAGGTGTCCATCTGCTTGCTAGTTTCTCCATTTTCCTTCTTATTTTCTTGGTATATGGCAGGTGACCATGTTTGAGGACATGCACAATAGTACCATTACTGCATAGCTGTAAACTGGGGTATGTTATCCTGTTGAGGAATGTGCTAGCACATGTAGCATTGCCTCAGTAGATACAACTACATGCTACTTTATTCAAATATACATTAGCTCATGAAGTAAAACTTTTATCTCTCATGATTTGCACAAGATGATGCACAGCTGCTAAATATATGTTGTGCCACAAACGTCTGTGTAAATCTTACCCTGCATCAATGTGTTTGTTTGCTTTTTTGCTGCACTGCTGTTCTTTGTGGAACTGAATGCAGCTACCTGTTCAGAGCCTATGGCTCGTTCTGCAATGACGCTTCAAATGTCAAGACAGCGAGGGACTAAAACTGGGAAAACAAATGACATAAACACCAAAACGGTCTAACTTCTGATTACAAGCAGTTTTTTCAAGGAGGCATCCTCCATCCACCCCATGGGGCAAGAACCTCCCATATGGCCCAAATGTATAGACACTAACTCCACAGATACACAGATATGAAGACAGAGAAATCTTCAACAACAAGGGAATCACTGCTAACACATACTTAGAAATGATAGCAGCAGTGATTTGTTGTGGAAAACAGTGATCATCATTTTGTTCCCAGGTATATTGCTCCTAGAGCAAAGGACACTCTGTCCACCTGTCGATATACTACTATGCCTATTCTGTTTTACATCACTTTAGATGTAATTGGCCTACGTGTTGTGATTTAATAGCTGGAAAGCTGTACAAGCTCTGTGAACATGTGCAGTGTCTCTGTTTGAATCCCAGCAATATCTGGTTAACATATACTCAGCCAGCTATTTATTATAAAGCTCATTTTTGATTAGTAGTACATTGCATTTAAATAAATGTAAGAGTGTAGTAACTGTTTTGTCCAACACTTCATATTTTGCTTTTACAAGCTGGAATAACACTCCTTCAGGGATTCAGAAAGGGCTACCATCAATGGTAAACCCTATCACTGGCAGGCAACCATGCAAGGATGCCCTTTCTGAGTTAGAGACAGGGCCATTGCATTGATTCTACATGGTTAATACAATCACTTTGGTAGGCCATCTCTGTGTTCATGCTGCATACAAATGAGGCATTCCACTGGAATGGCTAATGTTAATTAGCCACGTGCTTATCCCCAAAAATACCTGTGTGAGGAGATTTGTGTAGCCTGTGAAAACTAACATGGTCAGGTGTGTTAGTTGACACGTCCAAAATGCTGAAATCCCCCATAACTTCCAGTGGGAGAGACCACATTGTAGATAATGTTTGTAAAGTTTAACAGAGAAACAGTGGATGAAGTCTGTATATGTGTGTGGCAGTGTGTGGCTGCAGGGTTATGAATGCAGTCAGATTACTGTGTGTATGTGTGTGTGCAGATGGGTGTAATGGGGTGTGTGTGTGTGTGTGTGTGTGTGTGTGTGTGTGTGTGTGTGTGTGTGTGTGTGTGTGTGTGTGTGTGTGTGTGTGTGTATATGTATATATATGAATGCTTATGAACGTCAGCATGTGTGTGGGAGAGTGAAGAAGGGGGGGTGGCTCTACCGACACGAAACATGGGCTGTCAGTGATAATTGCTGCAAAAAGTGCTGTTTACCACAGAGATATGCAAATAAGCTGATAATGACCTCTTCCTCATTGCAGCTAAACTTGTCTGTGAAACACTTCTTATAGGATTGCATAAACTGAAACTTTTGGTTGCTGTAGTTTGTGAGTTCAGGGATTCTTTCTGAATCATGGCTTCCATATCATGTTTGTTTATCAAAAAAATAGTATTTAGCATGACCGTGATATTGGAAAGCTTGCAATTAGTAGCTTTAGTAAATGTATTATGAGCAATAAACAACAAAACTGCTCACAGTTGAACCAGGCTGTATATGTTCCAACCACCACAAAAAGGCAGTGTAAAACCTTGCAGATAAATACATTTCAGTTGTGTCTATTCAGACCAGTTAGAACATCCAGAATACGAAATACCAAAGTTCAAAATATGGAAAAAAGCCCCAAAATGAGTTTTTATCAAACCCAAAACCAGCAGAAAAGAAAACTGTAAGTCTATATTGGGGTGTTTAGGTTTCTGTATAGGCTATTTTATATTTTGTAATTATTTTAGAAGTATGATATGCCTTTAAGGTTTCTTATAGGTTTAACCTAAGTCTGATTGTTTGATTGTTTTATTGTTTTAATTGCTTACACTATATAACCCTGTTTCTTTTCTGCTGGTTTTGGGTTTGATAAAGCTTGTTAGCGAATGCGTTCACCACTTTTGGATCCTAATAAAGAGCTTTTTATTCATCGCATTTGGACTCATTTTGGGGCTTTTTTCCATATTTTGGACTTTGGTATTTCATATTCTGGATGTTCTAACTGGTCTGAATAGACACAACTAAAATTTATTTATCTGCAAGATTTTATACTGCCTTTTTGTGGTGGTTGGAACATATACAGCCTGGTTCAACTGTGAGCAGTTGTTGTTTATTGCTCATTATTCTGGCCCTGTCTCTGCTCACGGCTGTTTTACTGCTGTTGGTGTCTGTTTTTATTATTGTTTGTTACTTTGACCTGTTGCAGCATGGTGGTACCATGGCTGGTTCTGCTGTTAACAATGATGTGAGTTTGGAATTGCCTTACAATCCTGGGAATGTACCTTTGAAAAAAAACGCCTTCCAAGCGACTTCAGCGCTGTTTATCCGATGATGTCAATCCGTTACTTGAATGTGAGATTACTGCTACGGGTGAGACTGCTACGCTCAGTTGTGAAGACCTTGGGAAATTTGACTCTGTTTTAAACTCGTTGGAGTTTGATTTACTCAAGCTTAAGTGATTGCAGCTTCAGCGTTTCCATTTTGAAGCAAGTATACAAAGGAGAGTTGTACCACGGGGTTTGAGAGTACTTAAGATGCCAACTTCTGGCAATAGGTATCCGGAACTGATTAGTTGATGGCAATGCCTTAACACAGAGGTGAGCATCAGCTATATGAAACTTTTAAATGAGTTTTTTCTTCCTGAGGAACTCTTGTTACAGGCGTCAGTCAAGGACAAACAGTCATCTTTATATAAAGACTTTAATAGTGACTTTGTAGATTTAAAACTTGATCGTTTGATGGACAATGTTACTATTTTTGAAAAGAGGTTATTGGAGCAGAAAAAACATAAGTTGTCTAGGGATATTTTTGATTTTACACACGGCCAGGTCTTTACTTGCCCTAGGAACAATATTTCTGGTCAGTCTGCTGCTAGACAGGTAGGAGTTTCTACCTTGAATTCTAGCAATGGTCATGTTAATGGAACTGTTGGTAATCCTGTGAATGCATCTACTATCTCTGTTGAGTCTAATGGTCCTGTGACTATTGCCAAGCCTTCTAGTGATGTTAGTAACAGTGATAATGTTGATACTCATAGTGTTTCCTGTTCCACAGTTGTGTTACAAACAGGTGAACATATACAGTCTAATGGGGCCGTTTTTCCACCTGCTCAAAGTTTAAATAGTAATGTTTCCACTCATGAAGGACCTGTTGTTCATAGTAAGGTTTTTAATACCAATGGTTCTAGTAGGGAGATTGGTCCTTGCAGCCCTTTCCCCATAGCGGATACTTTTCGCAGAGGGAGGCACCACTCAGTGAGCAGGGGAAGACAAAAAAGGAAGTTTATAGCCAGCGAAGTGAAAGAACCCACACTCAAGAAGATGTGGGAGAAGTTAACATGGTTTATAATCTCTCACATAGGCCACTGAGTTGTTATGAGCTTCAATTATTAAATAGAGGCTTGTCTTTCATCCCCTCTGTTCAGAGTAATCATATAGATACTATTCTTGATGTTAAGCTTTTTCCTAGAAATTTGCAGCTCAAGTTAATGTATTCCGGCACTAGTTTTGTTCAGCCAGAAATGCAGTTCAGGAAATCTAGTGTCTACACTCCAGTATTACACCCTTTAATTGATACTTTTAGTAAGCTTGTCGAAAGAGACATCTATTCATAGGTTCATAGGTTCATACTAGGCTATCTGCCCTAGGGCATTTATAAGCCTAGCCAGAATGTGTTAGGCTTTGGCCACCCATTTTAAATTTATTTTGCTATGCCCTTTTTCGAGGTTAGTATACTGTGCCTCTGTCTAACAGTGACACAGAAGTGATACCCGGGGTAAACCTATGATCTCCCATCCACTCATCAAGATTCCTCTTGAACAGAGTCAATGAGGGACTCTGCCTAACCTGGACTGGGATTTTATTCCAGAGTGAAGGGAGCCTCTGGGTTATGAATCTGTCCCTCCAGCATGTCCTATTTATTTCAGTGCTGAGGTTCAAGTCTCTTGAGCGTGTAGCTCGATGGGATTTGGATTTTCTGAGGTGCAGCATGTCCATTAATTCCGGGTTGGACATGGCTTTATACGTCAGGCACAGATCGCCTCTGAACAGGCGGTATGCCACTGAGTAGAGCTGGAGTTTCTTTAACTGGGCAGCATATGGCATCTGTTTGAGCACTTTGATCCTCTTGGTGAGGTACTTTTGGGGTCTTTCCAGTTGCTGCAGGTGTCTGGTAAGGTACATCCCAAAAGGGGCATTGTACTCAATTATGGGCCTGATGAGGGATGAGTAAAGAGGCACGATGACCTCCCTGATCTAGATGTGAATCCCTTCATGATTAGGTGGGCTATATAAAATGTTTTTCTAACCACTTTGGCTACATGGTTGTCAAATGAGAGATTGCTATCAACTTGGGTCCCCAGGTCCCTAATTACTTCTTCTGTACTTAATGGATTACCACCTATGTGGTAATTTGTGGGCACTTTGTTTTTGCCAAAGGGATGACTATACACTTTTTGGCATTTAGCTTGAGGCCATGGCTCTGGCACCAGTTGTCTGTTTCTATGAGGCCCTTTTGGAGGATGCTTGTGTCAGCTGGAGAGTCGATTATGGCACCCAGTTTGCAGTCATCTGCGAACTTGGTCAGCCACAGTCCTTCTGTGTTGGCCTGTACCTCCGAGAAATATATACTGAACAAGAGAGGTCCCAGGACTGAGCCTTGTGGGACACCACTTGTAACTGGTTTGGAATCTGACATGGCGCCAGCAATTCTAACCATGTGGGTTCTGTCCTTGAGCCAGTTTGCAATCCATCTAGTGACATAGGGGTTTATATTTAAGCTGGTGAGCTTATCTATAATGCCCGAGTGGGGTATTGTATCGAAGGCTTTTGCGAGGTCCAGATAGGCTGTGTGGACCACCTTCCCCTCGTCAATGACCTTGGTGACTGTTTCAAAGAAATCAACCAGGTTTAAGAGGCAGGATCTGCCCTTAACAAAGTCGAACTGGGTAGGATCCAGTGTCTGTAGGTTCCCATTATCTTTATTTATGAGGTCCATGATGATCCTTTCCATAGCTTTGCAGACCAAGCTAGTCAGGCTTATGGGGCGATAATTTCCAGGATCTGTTGAGGCACCACCTTTATGGAGAGGGACCACTGTTGCTATACGCCACTCTTTGGGCACATATCCTGTAGTAAGGCTGAGATTGAACAGTAGTTTTATGTTTGGGTTTAGCTCTTCTTGGAGTTCATGTAGGATGCAGCCCTGGACACCATCTCATCCCATTGATGCTGTGTGTTTTGCTTTGGAGAGGGCGGCTCTTACCTGAGCATCTGAGATGTCAGGGGGGCAGCACTCTGCTGGGATAGATATTTGCCGTTTTTGGTGGGGAGGGGGGGGAGAAGTTTGCGCTGAACCTGTCAGCTAGGATGTTGACAATGTCTGTGGGTTCAGTGTATTTCTTGCCATTTTGGACTAATTCTGAGCATATCTGGGAATTACCACCCAGGTTCCTAACATAACTAAAGAAAGCCTTGTGATTATCCTTAGTGTCCTGTGCAATTTTTCTCTCGAAGCTGGCCTTAGACAATTTTATGAGTGCCCGTAGTTTTTTGCTAATACTGATCAGTGATGCCTTCCCTTTTTGGGATTTTGCTCTATCATTTAGTAGCTTCCTCCTTCTATTGTATAGTTTGTTTATGGCTGGGGTCCACCAGACAGGACGTCTGCCTTTGGAGGTTTGGGTCTTGGTTTTATTTGGGATCGCATGATCCATGTATTCCTGAAGGTGTTCATAGAATGCATTTATAAAGGATTCTGCGGTCTGGGCCGTATTTTCCACAGGCCCGGGGGCTTTGAAGGATTCCACCTCGGTTTTGAGTAGTGTGAAATTTGCTTTAGAGAAGTTTTTCACTGTGGTTTTCTGGGCAGGGGGTGGGGTTGGAATGTGAATATCCAGTGAGATTAGTTTATGGTCTGATCTTACCAGTGAGGGATACACTTCTGGTCTGGAGCATAGAGTCCCCATGTTGGTGATGATCAGGTCCAGTATGTTTTCTCCTCTTGTGGGAGTGGTAACAAGTTGTTCCATAGCATTTGAGTTTATAAATTCTAGGAACCTTTGGGCTAGGGTGTTGTAGCTAGAGTAATGCTCCCAGTCTATGTTTGGGTAGTTGAAGTCGCCCAACATAATGGTGTTTGGAGAGACCTTCATATTTTCCAGTGTTCTGAGGAAGGCCGAGTGGGGTTCCTGGGTTTGGGTGGGTGGTCTGTAGCAGGCTATAAACTGGAAGGCAGTTTTACCCACTGTTAGTTGCACATGGATAGTCTCTGATGCTTCGTGTTTTGCCACCAACCTGGAGGTGTGGGTATCTTTGATGAATATCGATACTCCCCCTCTTTTTGTGGTTCGGTCCAAGTTTTGGGGCCAAAAAGCATGGTATGAGGTATAACCTGGTAGTGCTGGGGTGCTCTCGGGAGCCCTGAACCAGGTTTCTGTTACTGCACAGATATCGATGTTCACCATGCTAAGGAGAGTTTCGAGTGCGTGCATCTTGAGGATTAGACTTCTGGCGTTGAGTAGCATTACTCTTAGTTTCTTATCCCTTGTAATACCTATGGAAGTGGGTTTGTCTTTTGAGCCTTGCCTAAAAAAGGCACTATGGGGGTAGCAAGAGCCTTTGCCAATATCTGAAAGCCCAGGTGTGACAGGTGCAAGCCGTCCCTAGCGAAGCATCGTGGCTTGTCGAGCATATCATCCCAAGCTGACAGGCATTGGATCCCCTTTGAATGACACCAGTACTTAAGCCAATTGTTGAAATTGATCATCTTGTCTTCATATTGTGGCATCATTCTTGGTGAGGGTAAGATGCTACTCAAGGTCAGGGTCATACCGGCCTGGGCTACATGCTCAGAGAGCTCCTTTATGTCTCTTTTCATGTAGTCCAGGGAGGTACGTCTCAGGTCATTCACACCAGCATGGACAATGACTGAGTCATATATTCCTCTTGTATGGATTTCACTTTGACTAAGAAAAATTTGAGTGTTAAACAGAACAAAGCTTTACAAGATCTTATGCATGATGCTAATATTTTCATTAGGCCTGCTGATAAGGGAGGGTCTATTGTAGTTTTGGATAGGTCTTTTTATCATAGGGTTATGGTAGAGATGCTGGACAATGAAAGGTATTATAGACCCATAATGCCAGCAGAGGTACAGAGCATTATTACCAGAGTTTATAGTAGCCTAGAGGACCTATACAGGCTTGGTGCTCTAGAATTCAAGTTATATGATTATTTGTTGATTGATAACCCTATTACTCCTACTATACATGGATTACCTAAGATACATAAGGATTCAGTTAACCCACCTATGAGACCTATTGTTTCTGGCCGTGGGTGAGTTACTGATAATTTGTCTTTTTATATAGAGAAAATTCTGAGACCTTATGTGGATTCGAATAGGTTTGTACTTAGGGATTCCAAGCAATTTTTACTTGATTTTTATCAAGCACTTCATTTTTTATCAGGCCATGAAACAGTTATCTTGGTCACTATGGATGTCATATCTTTGTTTACCGACATCCCTAATATTTCAGGGCTAGAGTATGTACATTCGTATTTGGCTACACACTCTGATTTGCCTTTGAGCCGGATAGAGTTTTTCTGTTTTTTGATAGAAGTTATTCTGGAAAGTAATGTTTTTCTTTTTGATACTAATTTTATTTACAAAAAGATGGCGTAGCTATGGGCACTTCTTGTGCCAATAGCTACGCCAATCTAGTTATGGCCCATTGGGAGGAGCATAAGCTTTTTGATTTAGTTTCTTTCCAGAAATATGTTCCTTTCTATAGGAGATTTGTCGATGGTTTGTTTCTTTTATGGACAGGTAGTCTAGCTGAGTTAAAGAGTTTTGAAGAGCAGGTTAATAGTTTGACACCTTTTTTAAAATTTACTATGATTTATTCTGATAGTAATATTTCTTTCTTAGATGTTTTAATCTGGCGCCTACCAAATGGTGATTTTAACACTGGGGTGCATAGGAAGTCCTGTTATAAAAACACCTTGTTACACAGGGACAGTATGCACCCCAGACATGTCTTCTCAAACATTGTTAGAGGGCAAGGTATCAGGGTTTCTAGGCTTGATCCATTCACAACCGAGTTTGAGAAAGAGCTTCACAGCCTAGGTTATAGGTTAAGAGCTAGGAATTATAGACAAGCTGAAATAGAGGAAGCTTTTACACTTGTTAGGAGCATCAGAGATGATAGAGCCTGCCCTATTTTCTCTGAAGCAGGAGTTTCATCCTATGGTAGTTTTAAAGGGAATGATACCTCTTCTATTAGAGCACAAACACATAAATTGTCTCTTTTTTATACACGAGATATTCAATCTATTAAGGATATTATTCATAAACATTGGCCTGTACTTACGTTAGATCCGATGATAAGGGATCTTATAGGTGAACAACCACATTATGTTTTTAAGAATAAGAAAAATTTGCATAGGTTGTTATGTTACACTACTTTGACATCTAGCAAGGAATTACCTTCTTTTGAAGGTACCAAGCCTTGTGGTGCATACAACTACTGCAGTTTTATTACCAACTCTAATATTTTTGTACACCCAGTCACACATCATGTGTTTTCATTTAAAGTTAATGCAACTTGCGACACTAGACATGTTGTCTATATTGCCATCTGCACTCACTGTACCTCATTCTATATAGGTAAGACTGATAGGAGGTTGAAAGATAGGATAAGAGAACATCTTTATCAGATACTTATCAAATCTGTTGTTAATGCCTTATCCAAGCATGTTTTACAAAATGGAGCTGAGCATATTTTTACTTTCTCCATCCTATATGTCAATATTCCTAGTATTAGAGGAGGTGATGTTGCTAATCATACTGAGGGGGTAGAAACAACCTGGATAGTTAAACTTCAAGCTCATATACATCCAGGTCTAAATGATAGAATACCACTTAAACCTGCACTTAAGAACAGAAGATGTAAAGTATTGACCAAGTGATGTATTTTAGACACTTTTGATTCTTTGATTTTATGTTGTTTGCACACATTTCATACTTTGTTAATGCATTTATATCTTTATTTTTATATATTTTTTATTTTTTATTTATTTATATAGTGATTGCCCTAAACTGTAAGTCTGTATTAGGGTGTTTAGGTTTCTGTATAGGCTATTTTATATTTTGTAATTATTTTATAAGTATGATATGCCTTTAAGGTTTCTTATAGGTTTAACCTAAGTCTGATTGTTTAATTGTTTTATTGTTTTAATTGCTTACACTATATAACCCTGTTTCTTTTCTGCTGGTTTTGGGTTTGATAAAGCTTGTTAGCCAAGCGCCACCACTCACCACTTTTGGATCCTAATAAAGAGCTTTTTATTCATCGCATTTGGACTCATTTTGGGGCTTTTTTCCATATTTTGGACTTTGGTATTTCCTATTCTGGATGTTCCAACTGGTCTGAATAGACACAACTGAAATTTATTTATATGCAAGGTTTTATACTGCCTTTTTGTGGTGGTTGGAACATATACAGCCTGGTTCAACTGTGAGCAGTTTTGTTGTTTATTGCTCATTATTCTGGCCCTGTCTCTGCTCACGGCTGTTTTACTGCTGTTGGTGCCTGTTTTTATTATTGTTTGTTTAGTAAATGTATAGTGATACTATTTACATAGAATATTTATTTATATTTGATAACCAGGAAGTTCTGATCAGGTGTGAACCATTTTCAGCTAAATTTCTCTGAGGAAAACTCCTTCAAAAACTCTGTCTGGTTGTCTAGCTATCTATATCAATAAAAGTAATAGCTAAAGAAGTTTCAGAAAGAGTGATGGAAAAATCAAATTTTAGCAATTTAAATATTAAAAATGAATGAACAATGTTACAGAGCAATAAGAAATAAAATTAGCACTTCAGAAAAATGTCAAGGAACTTTAAGATAAATAGTGTAACACAAAAAACATGAAAAGTGCACTCCACATTAGAAATACATTGACACTATTTACTGTGGATAAGCAAGAAACAAGAAAGAAGACTAACAGAACATTAAGAGAAATAAATATATCTGACTTTAAGATGGCTTAGTTTAATGAGTTTAAGGTGCTCTTAGTTTTTAACAATACGATGACACCATATGCAAAAATGGGAAAAAGGGGTAGTGGGTGGATAGATGGATGGATGGATGGATGGATGGATTTAGGAGTGCCGTTGAATACTGTAGCATTGAAGTGCTTGACTGATATATGTGATGGATGGGATATAAGACTATATAAGTCTTTCAATGGGCATGTTTACAATTCACTTGTCCAGAATGTCAGATACTAAGGATCAAAACAGTTATGAGTGTTTTACATAAGGAAACCCTGCCAGTCTGTTTCTATCAACACTGGCAGTCATTACTTTGTTTTTGGAGATTTCCTCCTTATTTATGTTTGTACAAGTGTCAAATTGATATACGTATATATATATAAGGGTCTACTTTACATGGCCGACTTTTCACAAAGTCGACTTTCATATGGCTGAGACCATATGATCGACTTTCGGAAAGCCGACCATGAAAAATAAACACAAAAAACACAATGAACACTTACCTTAAAATTGTTAGCAGGGGTGCAAGCCCTCCTCCACCCCCGTGGGGGGGCTCCGGCCCCCACACATCCCTATAACTTAAATATACCAACTCTGAGGTCATACTACAGTGTGGAAGAGGGAAATTTTCCCATTCTGCACTGTACAGAGATAGAGGTTTCCCCATGGTCGGCTTTTCAAAAGTCGATCATATGGTCTCGGCCATATGAATTTCAACTTTGTGAAAAGTCGATCATGTAAAGGGGACCCATATATATATATATATATATATATATAT
>NC_056737.1:1788841618-1788956618 GCF_019279795.1 Protopterus annectens | reverse complement strand
CTTTGTTTGTATTTGGCACCTATTTAATATGAGAGAAGCCAGAAAAGGTTAACTGGTTGTCATTGCTTAATCTGAAGCAAACAAATCAGCAGGAAAAAGATATGCTTAGTGTCTGTAGGTTAATGGATATATTTCAGATTTCAGGACTTACCTGCAAGGTTGAAATTAGTGACCATGGTTGATATAATTATTAAATGAGACTTTGCTTTGAATTGAGTTACTTAGCCAAAACCACAGAGGAAAATAAACTTGCAGGGATTCAAATTTCCACAGCAACAATTTTTTCCCCCTATTTGTGTGTGTGTGTGTGTGTGTGTGTGTGTGTGTGTGTGTGTGTGTGTGTGTGTGTGTGTGTGTGTATGCATACGTACATGCATATGCTTGTATGTTGTGTTTTATATATTATTTAAATGACAGTACTAAATGAAATGAACAAGACACATCTAAACCTTTGCCATGTTCTACTATTGTTCCATTCTGCTTAATGATTGGAAGAGGTGCTTCTATTTATGATAATTGGTTTGATCCTTTCTTCTGCTTGGTAGCTGATAATTTTTGACATAGGTCTTGATTATGTTCACATTTATTGAGGAAGGAGATTTGTTTTTTCCCTTGGCCTGTATTTTGATGTTTTTGTATTTCCACAGTCTTGCCCCATGGTGCACAGATGCTCCCTTACATTTAAGTAATACATCTAATACAATGCGTACAGCCTTGTGGGTGCAGATTTCACAAACTGATTGCTGTATACTGTGACTCCTGCCTCCATCATTTGATGTTTATACATTTGGATGGGCTTCTCCCCTCTCCCTTTGATGGGCATCATCTATTAACTTTTGTTCTTTCTCACCAACTCCTTCAATGCCTGGTTTGATAATTGATACAGTTTGCCTAGGTGACAGTCAGGGCTTCATATATCTGCCCCATTGAGCCAGCTTTGATTTTGTTTGTTTTGATTAGAAAATTAAACTGCATTTCTGATTGTTGTACTCTGCTTTATACATATGTGTCTATCAGTCTGTTCTTGTGTTATGAATGTGAAGTCATTAAATAAAGTTCCTCATATTAACTGTAGAAGATTTGAAATATTTTACCTGAAACAACTACAAACTTGTAAAGCAGATCTTAAGGAGCACCAAAGACAATCCTGGATCTCTCAATGCTCAGCCCCAGGATAAAGTGGGGTCCCTATTATTTTAGTGAACGCAATGAATTGTGAACACCGTTTAGCAGAATATCATTATGTGAAATGGCAAAATACTAAAAGCATGGAACAGCGATTTTTCTCCTAGGGAAAAAAAAAATCACTGGGCCATTTTTGGGACTTTGCCATTTCCTCCACTGTGGTGCGATCTCGGAGTTGGTATATTTAAGAGGGGGTGTGTAGGGGCACAGCCCCCCACTTTATTTTGTGTTTTGATTTTTGTACGGATCAGATCCATGTGTTCAACATTTCAGGGTTTTGCGGATTGTGGGTCGATTATATAGCATTCACAATTCATTGCGTTCGCTTATATAATATAGACCCATGTGAACATACACTCAAACAAATGATTTTATACATTATGAAAAGCTACAATGTAAATACAATTTTTTTTAAACATGTATAAAGACATGAATTGTATATGTAAAGACTTGCATATTATATTTTGCTAATGAATGTAGCCTGTTTATTTACCATATTATTACTACTGGTATTTCTCATGTAAAGCTTGTATAGTATAGTGTAGTGTCATTGTTATTTGTCATGTGGAGCTTTTCTCAATTTCAAACCCAATCAGACAATCCTGGTTAACAAATGCAAAATAAAATAAATACATTTTTTTTAAGATCCCATTTAGCTGGTATCATATTGTTGAAATATTTTCTTGAGATGTTTGTTGCACTACTACAACACGTTGTTTGACACATATACTGAACATCTGGCATGGTATGTGAAATAAGGACCTATGAAAGAATTCCGGAACTTACATTTGGTAGAAATACAGGCAATTTCTGAAAAATTTCTAAACTTTTAAAGCAATAGTCTTAACATTTTTGGTCAGGGAAACCTATAATAAAATTTTAGGTTAAGAGATTTGTGAGTGCTGTTAACGG
Source organism: Protopterus annectens (assembly GCF_019279795.1). Taxonomy (NCBI): domain Eukaryota; kingdom Metazoa; phylum Chordata; order Ceratodontiformes; family Protopteridae; genus Protopterus; species Protopterus annectens. Next base: position 1,788,954,521 of record NC_056737.1, on the reverse strand, counting down.
TATACATCAACTTCCCAAAAAAGAAGAAATGGTGATACTTGGGATTAACATAGCTAGGCTTGTATATGGTCTAGGGCTGCTACCCTAGTAACCTCCTATTAACTATGAACCTATGGACTTATCAGAAGCCATTTTTGAGGGTGGTAACAGTTGGCAGTTCAGTGACTGTTTGAGAACATTGTGGGTCTCTCCCAGGTAATTAGAAGCAAGATGGGCTCATCCGCATACTGTGGCATGTCTGAGATTACACAATGATGGGTTGTTCTTATTCACCAAAGAAGCATGCTATACCAATAGAAAAAATTCAAGCCACTAAAGTACTATTGATTGGCCAGACTTTTTTCTATTGATATATACTGCTGAGATATGGAGACTTACCTCTCAACTGTACAGATTTTCACAAATGTCCAGATTTTTGCTTCATATTTTTGGTCTGTTCCTTGTAAAATTTCTGGTTTTCTCACAAATCATTGAGGAGTGAAGTCACTAAATAATGACACATATTTGAGTTTCAGACTTCATATTCTTCAGACAGTGTTCTCTTGTACCACCTTCCTCATATGTACTAGCCCTAACACTACCCCTCTCACTAACTTCAACCACACACATTATGTTCCTGAAAAAACTTTCCTTAACAGTGCTTCTACACAAGGCAAAAGAACACAGAGACTGTACAACACCAAACACGAGCAACACTTAAGCTATTCCCTTACTTAACCCTTACTCTAATTGTAAGCCAACAGCACTCACACATCCGTTTTCCTTCACACTTCTACTTACCTGTGCTGTATAAAACTTTAATTCATCCATATTAGATTCTCACAAATGTGCACTGCCATTTGTGTGCTCTATATTTTCTGCATTCTCAAAAACCTTCCTTATTTTGAGTATGTGTGTGTGCGTGTCCATGACATTTCATTGGAATGGTAAAATTGTGAAACACTCAAAATATTGAAAATGTAATGTGCTCTTTCTCTACTGTTGTGCAATACCAGCATTGCTCCCTGCATAAAATATGTTTTCAAATTTTGAGTTTTCAGCATTTTTGTCATTTTGATCAAATGTTATGGAATATATGGGTCTACTTGAAAAGATCGGAATCCCAGATGAGTGAATCTGACAAGACTGAAACTACATTGCTGAAACCTCACCATCCCATGTGGGGGCTGCACCCTCCACCCCACCCCCCAACTAAATATACTAACTCTGAGATCACACTGTACTGGGAAACAGGGCAAAATTCACCCTGGTGGCCAAGTGGTTTGTTTTCCTGTACAAAATATCGGTGATTTGTTAGTTTGGTAGACAAGGCACTGTTACAATGCATTGTTTAACAACTATACATTTTGCACCAATGCTTTTATGTTAATGTGTCCTAGAATTGCTGAATTGTTTGGCAACCCTATAGGAAAAGTTATATTTCACAGATTTTGTAGGCTCATGATAGAAGAGGGTGGTGGTATGCATATACTTACTATGTACATTTCTTTTTGGTTTTCTTATGTTAGGGTTGCATAGATCCACTTAGAAACATTATAAATTATATAGGATTTGCATTTCTTATCTTAACTGAAGAGATGGAAGTGTTATTTTTAATAATAAGGAACATAACTCCACCAGTTATAGATGCTAGTCTCATGTCACAATACATAGTATAAGTAGAGAGAATGAAATCTGATGGGTAATAGTCACCTTTTAGCCACCTTTCTGTTACTGAAGTTATATGCAGATGTCCACCCGATAGCCATGCTTCAGGACTGGACCATTTGTTGTTAATGCTACATATGTTAAGACAAGCTATTTTAGGTCTTTATCTCTGATGGACATTTGACGGTTGTTAATATATGGCTGGAAAAGGGATAGAAAGTATATCTTTAGAAGTAGCTTTTTTTAATTGGTTTGGTTGATTGGATTATCATTTTCTTACAAGAGCATAACTTGTATCAAAATTGATTTTTGTTAGTATGTGTTAGAAAAGAGAGACCTTTTAAGATTCTGGGACAATTTCCAAAGTAGAAAAGCATTCTGACTAATGATTATGAGCTGCTACTTAGTTGGCAAAGTGAGTGCATATGCTATCAGAAATATAAAGGCAAAGTGGTAGGGATGTAAAATAAAGCATGATAAAGAAAGATACTTTGAATAAAAGTGGGGCTATTTCTGTCTGTGATCTGGTGGGTGACATGGGATAGCATTTATCAGTGACAGAGTGAAACTACTTAGGTGATACTAAAAGAAATTAAGTATGTGTGAATTGCTGAGGTAGCTGGAAGAAACAGTATGTTGTTTTCAGCTGTTTGCTGTGCTGGAGAGAAGTAAGGAGTAGGAATGATTAAAGGAAAGGAATGATAAATGGTTGCATTACAAAAACAGTTACAAATAAATTGAGATATTAGTGGGATTGTATAAGGAATTAAAGCTTATATAAAGGAGATGATATGAGGAGGAAAAAAATGTGAAGAATCGTCATCTGAGCTTCCTAGTAAGTTGCATAGATAAGAGAAAGTGTGATGGATAGTTAGCCAAGCTGCTACTAGTGCTGCGTAAAGAAGAGCAAGTGTGAAGGATAGTTAGCCAAGCTGCTACCAAAGCTACATGGATAAGAGTAAGTGTGAAGAATACTTATCCAAGCTGCCAACAAGGCTGTGTATTGAAGAACAAGCTAAAGATAAACTAATGAGGCAGGGAAGTTCTTCATTTAATGAAAATCTTCCAGTCCCAAGTCTATGTAAGGTAATCTATTTTCATTAAAATAAGCCTGTTACTGTATGCATTTGCAGAAAATATGAGTAAACATAATAATTCTGTAAATATTTGGGTCTGATGTAGTACCTTCATTATGTAAGAGGAACACTTTAGTTTGGTGCTCAACTTCTTAGACATATCCACTTGTAACTCATTTATTAGAAAGAATACATGGGGTTTTAGGAGGTTGCTCCTTATGTAATATAAGGAGCACTCTGATTACATTCTGAAAAATGAAAGAAAAATAACCTTACAGTGCATATTGAGTGTCACAATTATGCTCCATACTCAAGAAAAAGACAACTCTGTCAAGCCACATGCTCATATAGATATGCATATACATATGTATAAATGCAAACACATATAAATATGATACAAAATATGATACACACACACACACACACACACACACACACACACACACACAAACATGTATTCCTGTGTACACATTCACACATACACAATAATTATGTGTGAGGGAAAAAAGCATCCAATATAGGAGACATCCTTGAAGCATTTTGGTTCCATTATATGGAACACCTCAAAAAAGAAGATTTAGATACCAACCAAATAAACTTAGATACAAACCTTATGAATATAAAAAAAATTCCTGAAAACTTAAAACTAGACCTACAAAAACCTATATCCTACAAAGAAATTGTTGACAAGATAAAAGAAAGTAAATCTAACAAAGCTCCAGGGATAGATGGTGTAATTACAGAAATTTACAATCTCTTCCCTTCAACAGTAATCATAAAACTTTGCTGGAAGTCGAGTCAGAAGCAAAAATACCACCCTCATGGAAATATTCTCTCATAACACCAATTCTAAAAGATAATAAACCATCAGACCTTTGCACCTCATACAGACCTATATCATTACTGAATAATGATTACAAAATATTCATGTCAATCCTAGCTAACAGAATGACAATCCCACTTTCAAAGACAATTAATAATGGAAACTGGATTTTTATATAACAGGCACACACAATATAATATTAAAAGGATACTTACTATTATAGATTATGTGAATAAAGAAGAAAGAGAAACACTTGTAATCGGATTAGACATAGAAAAAGCCTTTGATTCCCTCAACTGGAAATATCTGTTTCAGACTTTAGCATTATTTGAATTTCCTCCTCCCTTCATCATATTACTAAAAACATATATATTAATAACTTAGCCTACATTAAATTAGGTCCTTTCACCTCAGAATCTATCCATATAACTAAAGGTACTAAACAAGGATGCCCCCTTTCTCCTGTTTTATTTGATTTTACTATAGAAATACTTGCAGAAATAATATGCAATAATCCAAGAATAAAAGGAATAGAAGTCTATGACCAGTACATACCTAAAATAATGCTTTTTGCTGATGATATTTTATTAACCCTATCAAACTCCAGAGAGTCATTAGGAGAGCTAGAAGAAGTAATGGAGAAATGTTATAAGATTTCAGGTCTACACTTTAATAGATCAAAATCAAAGTTTCTATTTTTAAATAAGAAAAAAGAACTACAAGTTACAGATAAATCCATCATAGGAAAACAAGAACTTAGGCTAAATTATTTAGGAATAGTGTTATGCAAATATATAAACGAAACAATATTAATAAATTATAAAAACATTATTGAAACAATAAAAATATATGTAGAAAAGTGGAACAAAATTATATTAACTTTTGAAGATAGATTGCAATTAATAAAAATGGTCTTATTGCAAAAATACTATATGTAGCATTAGCAATACAGTTAATTCTTGAAAGATGCATTTTTAAAGAAATAAACTCATGTTTAATAAAATTTTTATGGTATCCCAAAAAGAATAGAGTAGCTATAATTCATCACATCAGACCCTGGAAACAAGGAGGATTGAACTTCCCAGAAATAGAAACATATATAAAAGCATCTGTGCTTAAAACTACAATAGACTGGATAAACCCAAATTATTTTGCCAAATGGAAATAATTATTTTGCCAAATGGACAATAATTAACAACGGCTATATTAACAAATGAATTTAATCTGTTAAAATTGTTTTTAATAATAGACAAATCAAACAAACCCTGGTAAATACTATGCATAAGTATACAATATAACAAAACCTTCTTAAACAACACTGATTAATCGTTACATCAATTCCTTTAGGAAACTTATCAATGCAAACATAGATCTAAAACTTTGGTTTGACCTTTTAACCCCATTTACCATCACTAAGAACTTTCCTCACAAAACATATAGGGAAATAATAATCCCATGGGAACAAAATTGATTCTTATGCTGGTTTCAATGTGTAAATAAATTAAATGTTTTATATATACATATGATGAAAACTGCTTACAATATTCCAACACAGGACTGGTTAACCTTACAAAGCATTCTAATGCACACTCAAGATTTATGCAGATTAATTAATAATTCCTCATTTAAAGATATTCCAATCTAATAAGTTTTCTGTATGAATTTATATATAATAGTTGTGAAAAGAAAAATTCCATTTCAAATCTATATAAAGAGTTAATAACATATAAAACAATTCCCAAACCATCATACTGGCAGTTCTTAACAAAAGGTCAGTCATTGCAGTTAACAGAAGAAATTAAAAGTAACATCTTACTATCAGTTAATTACACCTCTAACACATAGTACTGGAAAACATTTAACTGGAAATACTTACATAGAGCATTTTTAACACATGATAGCATTAAAAAGATCAGTGCTACTACAAATGTTTTTTTCTGGAGGTGTGAAAAGTCAAATAAAGCAGACTGGATTCATATTTTTTATGAATGTAATAAAATTAAATCATATTGGAATGGAATCAATCATTTTTTACAAGCTTTATTTAATGAATCCTTTACCTTAACTAATGTATTGATAATACTAAATGTAAATGAAGGTCCCTACCTGAATAAGACAAATATGTATTTGTCATGGACAGTACTTGCTATATCTGGGAAATGCGTAACCAGAAGGTGGAATTCAAATGCACCTCCGACCTTGGAAGAATTCTACACTTTACTGAAGACAATTGCATTGATGGAAATAAAAATCAAAGAACTATGAATCTATCCCAGGCCATTGGTAAATAATCCTTGGAAGAAAGTTATATCTTTGTTGGACACTCTGCAATAATCAATATTGTATCTCTGAAAACTGATCTGTTAATTCTATATTTAATAACATACAGTGCATATAATTGAAAGTCAGGCTACTGTAAATATTGTATATAGTTGTTTAAAATGATATTTAAAAATATTATGTAAATGTTATTTTAATTGAAAATAAAAAAAATGAGAAAAAAAATAATTACGTGTGCATGCACACATGAATACATATACACAGACACACACAAATGAACATACATACATAGATGAGTGTACATATAAAGTTTCCCATATGGGGAAATACAGTTTGCCACACTGATAGTTATGACAATAGGACAAATGACATGAAAGACTACAGTCACCTATGTCTTCATGCAGTGTCTGTACATGTGGAAAATATCCACTATCATGCCATGTCCTATGGTCTGGTACAAACTCCTTCTCAGTGTCCTGAACTCTCACAGCAGAGATGGGCTTGTTCAGGATGGCAACCCTGATAGCATCACATATGCATGCATTCTGCAGGGGACATAGAAGGTATGGTACCATGGCCAGCCACAAGTGGACACTTGTGTTCCACTGCAGGTCACAATCTGTGCATAACAGATATAGACTGGTGCCCATGATGGTGGTGCATGGCATTCCTCTGCTCAATGCCTTAGTGTGACAGTGTAGCAGAGCCATGCCCTCTTGAACAGCTTCACATATTAGGGTAAGGGTATGATGAAAGCAGGACATCTGTGTGTATAAGCGCTGTTGCTCCTTGAATGCAAATAAACAGAGGTCATTATATTAGTGTAGATACAGGTCAACAGCAGAGAGACCTTCTCATCCATACTGTGTTCCACTAACAGTATTAGAAATGCCTACAAAGTCTCTAGGTTGCAGTGATGTTTGTAACAGTTATGATGCCTGTATCACACTATCTGCCACCACCCAGTGTTGGTTACTTATGCAACACTGTCACAGACCATGTGACTCATTTCACTCTGCTCTTGTGGTAAGTTTCTTGACATTCATGTTTTAAACACATAAGGAGTTGGTTATGTCATAGTTCTCTTTGTTATAGAAAGTTAATGCATGAAAATCTAGCTGCTACAGTTTTGTACAACCAGGTGATTAGGCAGCAACTTTCTTATTACAATTAAAGCCATCACCACAATGGCACACTTGAAGTGAGATGTAACACGCCTCACGCTGCCACACAAATGGAAGTGAAAAGCAAATGCAACACTATTAAAACAGCAGCTTTAAAAGCTGTTAAATAACCTGAGGCGGGGGGGGGGCAGATAAAGCTTCTCGTGTATTACAAACGAATATGATCGCATAAGTCATAACCAGCTTGTTATGTGTTCTTAAAATGGATGTTAAGGAGTTTGCTGGCATCCGTTTCTAGAACACATTATCTGGTTACTATCAGAGATTCAATCACAATTCTCTGTATTTACTAAACTTCTTCATTTACTGCTTTTCCTCTTTATATTTCTCATATAACTGAAGAAGACCATATTGTTGCCTTCTCTTTTTGATACTAGTCTGCTATCTTTGTCCATCTTGACAGTTTCATCACTTTAGTTTGATATTTATATAATTCATTTAAGAAGGATTTGTAAATGAGTTAAGATTGTTTTAAAAGTGGTACAGTATGTTCTTTTCTTGCTGTATACTATATTAGTCTATTGATTTTGTAGCTGTGGCATAATGGCTAATTGTTTAGACTGCCAATATTTTATGCCTCACCAGTATATATTTTGTGGTGCAACATTTATGGTAATACTCATAGTTAATTACACATGTGCAAAAGACATTTGCACAAGTTGCAGATATGAGCATTTATACACATATGTGTATGAATTCAAAACTTGCAAAGAAAATCATATGTAAAAGCGTGCATAATTATATTTGAATGTGAAAGTGTATGTAAATGTTGCACCAATAGTATGCTAATGAAACACCTTTCCCACCTTTTGCAATTCGGTTGCAGAATACTACACAAGTGTGCATTGAACACATCATTTATAAGCAAGCACTGCCATTTCTAGTCACTGTGCAGTCAATGAAGATGCTTGGTGCCACTGTGAGTTTTGTGATTTCATGCTTTTAAATCCCATTGCTGTGGTACCCCAAACTGACAGGCTTGAATGCAGAGAAGGCATTCTCAGCAATGGCTAACACACTGTAATTTCAAACATCAGGATGTTCTGGACCACTTTTGTGTGGACAGGAATATAATCAGGGGTATGGTGAACTTGTAAAGCTGGCAGACTGTAACTGAGGGGGAATGCATAGCCTTCCTATTTTGATGGATACTAAGGTATGACTAACTCTCATGGGGCCTTTCATGGACAGATTGGGAATATGTTGAGTATCTTACAAGCTCAGCCTTGATGATACTGCAGCAGTTCATCAATGTTATTGTGGTGCAATTGGATGAGCATATCTATTTTCCTATTGTCTGACATACTTCCCCTGGGGTGCTTGGAGCAAGAATGTATTCCATCCATGTAGCTTTTATTGCCTCACTTGATCAGTGGCAGAAGATATACTGCAACAGCAAGGGCTATCATTTGATCAACTGCAGGTAGTGTGTGATGTCTGTGCCTGCATCACCAATGCACCACCAGTGGCTTGTCCCACTATCCTGGCAGTGGCCTTGACTCCCACATTTGGCACACAAGTTCACTTTTCTGCCACTTCCTGTATGGTAGGAAAACATATACGTGTAGGTAAGTCCAGCATAAATCAACCAGTACCCCCATAGTAACTTTTATAAACCTGAATAGTTTAATTATTAACTATCCCATGTCTATGGGCCCCCTTCCCATTTGTGTTTTTCAGGTGATGGAGGCTATTAATTCAAACCTTGGTTAATGACTTCAGTTTGGAATTCATACAGAGCTATGACCCTGCTATTGAATGCAGCACCTTTAATGCTTGCTGCATTCTGCACAGCATAATTCTGAGCTTGTCTAGATGCAGTAGCTCAACAACCACTGCCAGCAGGTTACAAAAATGGTTGTGCAGCTCCTTCCTGTGTACCACTTAAAAATTGTAAAAGTGAGGAGAGTGATAATTGCTAGCCAACATTAGCAGCACAGTACCTCCTTAGACAATCTCTTGCAGGCATCGTGGCAGCGTAAGTAAGGTAGCAGCGTCTAGCCCACAGCTATGGGCCTTGACAAACACTTCATGACAGTGTAAAGTTACAAAGATAATACATGGTGCATGCACTGTTTCTGTAGGCTAAGCTTTGTACTATGCAATTGACTGACATTGTGCACTAGGCATTCCTTCACATATATGCAAATGTATAGTTAATATAGTCACTGCCTTCACTATTTTCACATTGTTTATTGGAGAGACACACAAGTGCTGTGCACACCAGTGAGGGTGGGATGGGGTGAGGGCTAGAGCAAGACATGTTTGATCACACAATAACCTATCATGCACATACAGGCTTAATAACAAATGTGAAGATGTTCTCTGCTTATTTAACTGGGTCTTACCACATCATGTAAAGGGATTGTAGGTATTACTCTGATTTAAGGTTTCTTAATTGTATACAGATATGTTAATTCCATCAGTTACTATTTGGTGGTATTTTTTTATTTCCATCCTACATATATGGGGGTGCAGAGGGGCTTGCCCCACTGCTTTTGTGTAGTGTATGTGCATGTCTGGTTTCTGTGTTTGTTTGTTTTGTGGTGTGGGTGTTGTGGTTTATGTGTGGTGTGGTGTATGCTGTGTTTTCGGGATTTGTGGTTTCGGTTTTGTGCAGTTTCGGTATTGTAAGTTTTCTGCTTCATAGTTTCAAAATGCTGAAATTCGAGATTTCAGTATTTTGGGATTATGATGTGGAACCATATATATATATATATATATATATATATATATATATATATATATATATATATATATATATATATATATGTGTGTGTGTGTGTGTGTGTGTGTGTGTGTGTGTGTGTGAGTGTGTGTGTGTGTGTGTGTGTGTGTGTGTGTGTGTGTGTGTGTGTGTGTGTGTGTGTGTGTGTGTGTGTATATATATATATATATATAGTCAAGTTTTTCTTTTCACCTCTTCAGGTGCCGAGTTTAGTTGCTCTCAGCACTAGTTTGGGGGGACATTTATGACATGGGGTGTGCAGCTGAAATCTGCATCTGGACTGTGTCATACACAGTATCCCCTAATGTTAGTAGTGGAGAGTTTCTGTGGGAATGAGAATGGGTGCTGCCATAAAAGCTTGACATTGAGATGCCACAGTAGCATAATTTGTGTAATTCTGCTGAGGACCGCAGTAGTGACTAGCTAGTGTTACATGAATAAGAGCTGAACTGTGAGGTTTGATAATATCCACCACACTGACTCATGGAAGATTCCACATCCATGGGTGCTGAACCTGACTGGGCTACCTTTGGTGCATGTCCAACTTGGTCTCCTTGCATGGAGACATGATTTCTGTTTTACTGATTGTACTATTCACGTATCTGGAAAGTCATCAGAAGTATGTGGACAGATGCTAGCATGGATACTGCGTGAGCAATATAGACTCCATAGGGAATCATCATGGCATTATCCCTGCTCTCCACTTTTCCCATATATTGATGAAAAGTCTTCATATATTCCTTGCAATACTCTCACCATCTCTACCTGACTCTCACTAGTCTTAGCCTGGTAGTCTCTTGATGTATTTGCAGTTGTACAGACAATGCCTTATGTGTCTCTTGCACTGTCTGTGATCATTGCTTTCACCTGTCACCACACTGTACAGGATGTCAGGTGAGTTTTCTAACCTTAGACAATCCTCTGCCTTCTTCCAGAGGTTCCACATGTATATCTGAAAAAGATGTGAAGCTTTATGGAAATTCATCACCTTCTGCTAAAGGCATGTATTCATGGCATGCTACTTGTAATCCAACATTGGACATGTTGGAGTTGTCAACCTGCTTTGAGTAGGTAACCCCTGCCAGTACACTTTTTGACCATGCACCACTCTTCTCATGCTGCACCAAGAGGATAAGAGGAATGGAATCACCTTCTACATTGCTGTCAACACCTGTTAGTTGTCCTGCAATATAATTGATCGGCCATGGTACAGGTGCTGATATGCCTGTGAGTAAATGACCCTTTACTGATGTATGCTGCAATACTCGTGTATATAAACCCCTGCAACTTTAACAGTAGACATAAAATGAAGACGTTATTACATACTAAACAATATTTCTGCATGTTTAGGGACCACTGGCAATCCTGAAGTACCTGGCAGAGGTACACTAAAGCAGGTAAACAGTAATGGAGTGCTAAATGTAAAAATACTGGCCCAGCAAAAATGAAGCAGCAAAAGCAGGATAAAAGACTTTGAAATAAGCAAACAACCTTTTATTTGAATGTTTTGTCTCTAGGACTTCTTCAGGACAAATGAATAGCTGATGTTAAAAACACTCCATTTTTATACACTTTGCTATAAAACAATCAACACATTAAACACATTAATCAATCAACCAGTTTTACTCAGAATAAAAGGAAAATATACATGCTATTTATTCAAATGCAACCTTCTGTGTCTCAAAGAAAACTTTATATTAATGACTTTGTTTAAACCTGGCTTTTTGTCAGCCTTCAGTTCTATTTGCCAATAAGTCTTTCTTTAGCCTTCAGCTTTTGCGGCTTCATTTTCGTTGGGCCAGTATTATTACATTTGGTTGCTGAGTTTATACTGGTACAAGTGTTTTTCTTTTAGTAATGGAGTGCCGTTTAATAAAACTCACCTGGTGCACCGACTGTGGACACACATAGTGGGCATATTAAACTATCAGTATCTATGCAAGCTTTTATAGTACCTAAGTCATCATCAATACTGTCATAATCATCACCATAAAAGGATATCAAATGCTCCTCATTTGGTTTTGGTCTTTGTCCGCTAAAAGAACCCTCAATAACGTCATTATGAACAGTTACATTCTGCCATACTTTACTCCTGGTATTGGACACCATGTCATTAATTCTATTTCTAAACTGTGCCGATGGACTATTTCCTCCTCCAGTGGAACTTATGACCGCTGGCACTTGGTTTCATAATTTAGCATGTTGTGTTTGTCTAAGATACCCTTCTTCAAACAGTCATTTACTGTGTGTCTTAAGTGCCACCATGTGAGTATGGCTGTCCTAGGGAGTGAAGTTGCCCTACCTGAATCTTGTTTCCTGCCTTTTTAACATGTTGACCCTAACAGTAACACAGTGAGCATTGCTAGTTGTGGGAGTGACCTATATTGACTTGAACACAATATGTATCCCAATCTGCCTGACTGTGCCTCAACACTACTATGTGACTCTGTCCAGTTACGAATAGTGGTAGCAGTGTCTCTCTGTATGTGTGTATATATATGTGTGTGTGTATGTGTGTGGTTCTGTCTGAAAAGAGTAGTGTGCCATACAATGAAGTATCTTAAAGGTGCATGACATGTGTCAGCTTACTGGTCTATGTTATATATTGTTTGGTGGTGGGAGGGTTGTGAGTGTGGGTTCTGCAAGGTTCTTGATGGTGTTGTCTCATTCATTCAGTCATGTCTTTGAATAATGGCCCTGTGCCTTTGTACTGCCAGATGCTAAGGAACTTGACAAACATAATACTGCTTGTTGTTGCATATAATAAAAAGAAAAATGTCATATGTGTTTAAGTTGAAATTGCCTGAATGACAGCTGGCAATAGTATTAGTTGAAATTGCCTGAATGACAGCTGGCAATAGTATTAGTTGAAATTGCCTGAATGACAGCTGGCAGTAGTATTAAAAGTATTTTTCTCACTATGTACCCTTTATATAATGAAATGTTCTGAATTTCTTCACCCTTACACTCCTGTAATTTCACTTTCAATAATTGTTTTTACTTTTACTTTGCATTTCCAATGATCTTTACATAAACGTGACAGGACAGAGGTTTGCAAAATGGTGTCACATGATACATTTCAACATATTAGGTAACTTGCGAAGTTCTTATGTAAATGAGGCATTTTGGCAAACAGCTCTGTGAAGTATAGTGTTATACAGATGTACAAAACTTTTTGTTTCATAAGCATTCATCTCAAACATGTACAAAGTTCTGTCTTGTGGATGTGCATGGCTATGCTTTAGGCAACAATGTGTATGTACCCTCACAGCTACCTGAGCTGCTTATATTCACATTGCACCAGTTGACGGTCACATCTCAGTAATTATACTTTCACACAATAGCCACCATTTTGACTCTTGGTTTTGGACAGCAATGATGGCTTCTGTGTGAGCAAAGGCAGAGCACCAAGCTGGTGCCTGAAGGAGACCAAGCTCTTCCTATACTTGTATGTCACTGGGTGTAAGGAAAAGCTGCAGGGGAACTGAAGCAGGTCCATTCAGAAAAGTAGACTTCTGGACTAACGTGCATAACATCTGAGCCAAGAAATAGGAATCCCTAAAACTGGTGAAGAGTGCAGGCAGAGATATGGTGATCTACAGAGGAGGCAGCCTACCCATCTTGCCCAGTGGGTAACAGATGTTGAGCAGTACTGTTTGGAGTCATTCAGTAAGTGTCTTAACCTTTCTTTTCCATATTGCAATGCCATACTTATAAGATGAATATCTAACTCTATCTATCTCTACTGCTGCTGCTGGTACATTGCAAACTTTATACTATGACACTGTTGAGTATTTCACTGTATTGCCACTGTATAATGTAATGCATATCAGCATACATGTCATAGATAATATATTCAAACTTAGGTTTCTTTTTACATTTTTCTTTATTTGTTACTGTCCTCACTAATTTCCAGTAATGTGCCCCTCTGCATGTAACTGCATACATCAGGGTGCACTTTTATATTTACTGCTCCATTTTATGACCACTTTTTAAGCTAATGATGACTCATAACAGAAAATTTGTGGGAGTAGAGGGAATCATGCTTTCATATAAAGAGTGGGACAGACATAGTTTTCCAGCAGGTTTTATTCAACAGGTTTTGTTGATGGAAGTGGAGAATTAAGTGTAAGATATTCTTCAGCATACTGGCAGGATTTACAGCTCAGGAGGTGGCTGATATTATTAAGTCCTCTGACAGGATTGTACCATCACAGGGCATTTACATAACACGTCACTATATTGAAGTACCTTAAGCAAGCTCACAATGCCTGTATTGTGCTGTGTCTTCCTGCATAACAAAAGGAGATGAGAGAAAGACATAGCCTGTACCGTGCTATGCCTTGCTCTCATCCTATTTTGTTATGCAGTACAAGAAACATTGCACTCAGCCATTGCACCTACCACAAGGGGCTGGAGCAGCTACTGTTCTGACCCTGTGTCATTCCTTTCATTTATTAACTTTTTGTTCATCTGTTATTATTTACTCATTTGCATTATACTGATATTTGCTTTCTTCCCATTTTGTTTCCTCTACAACCAGAGGCATCACGGCTGCAGTACCCTGCTATTGTGAGGGACAGATCCCCACTGTTTTCAAGTCCAGCTGGGGAGTAATGCTGTTTCATCTCATGCTAGCAGCCAACTCAAACTTATCTAAAGGAACAGCTCCAGCTGCATGTAGTAGTGGAGACTGCAGTTGAGGGGGAATTGGAGAGCCATGGATCCTATATCAGCACCTCCTGCAGGGAGTAGAAGATTATTTGCTGAAATGGCAGGCTCTGGACTTTGAACCTTTGGTAACTCCCTCAACACTGGGGACTACCCAATCTGACATTCTTTGGCAGGGCTCCCAATAAAGGTTTCCCGTTTGGTTTGGTAATGTGCTGCTCCTGTCCCCCCTCCTATCCTTATCATTTGTGCACCTACCTAGTCATGTCATACCTCTCCATTGCGACTTGTCCCACATCCTCACACATCAACTATCTATCTTTGGTTTGTCTGTCTAACCTTCCTTTTGTAAACCCAGCCTCTTATGTGATGACCCACACCTGATTATTTTTTAAGACCATATCCAAAGGCAAAAACCAAAGATCAGCATCTCAATTCCATTTCTGCCTTTTTGCACAGATCACAAATGGGTAGGGGCTGTTCAGATCATATTTTTAAATAAAATAATGATTTCATGTAAAAATACTTATATAAAAAATGGTGCAGTCACATCTGATCTTATGTCCAATATCTTAGCCCTTCTTTCCATGTGCCTATGTATAGTGTGGCTTAAAGACATAATATCAGGACTGGAATCTTTCCTCTTTTGGCTTCCAAAATATAGATTACACTAGGAGTTGCTTATGCCTTGAGAAATGAGCAATAGAGAAAGAGATAATCTGAAAATTTACAGCATCCTGATAATATGCAACCAAACAACCATTCCCTGTGAAAACAATATATATAAACTTTCAAAAGGGAAAAGAGCTGTGTCTTTTTTTACTTCTGACCTGTTGCTTTGGCTTGTCAAGTTGTCCATTGCCATAAGTAATTGGTGTCTCTAAATAGAAAGGCATGAGAGGAAAAAACAGCAGAATAGACAGCAACATTTACTGAATAACTTCATGCTTTCATTAATTATTAGTTATTCCAGTGTGTGTGCTTTGTGACTGTTTTTTTTCATGCATTTCTATTCACCAAGAACACAGAGAACTTCTAACACTGAGAAAACATCAAGTCCCATGCTCCACAGATGCAGAAAATAATCTGTGCCCCTTGAGCTTCCAAGAACTATTCATTTTCTGCAATCTTCATTTTCTTGTAGAGATTCACTTGCAACTCTAAGATCTTATCAGGGCAGCCAGTCAAAAGACACCTGGAGGAGTAAGATAAACATCCCCACCTGTTGCATCATCCCCACCTGTTGCATCATCACCACCTGTTGCATCATCCCCACCTGTTGCATCATGCCCATTATTTAGTCTTTACCTGACATACATGGCCATGCTTCCTTCGATTTTCTTCCTCTTCCCTTATGTATTTCAGAAAGAGAAAGTATTGCCCCCCCCCAAAAAAAAATGAATATATACTCTTTTCCCACCTTTTCCAGCGCAAACCTTCTTTATTATCCTCCAGTGTTTTTTTTCTTCTCTTCCTGCTTTTTCCAATTGTCCTGTCTACCCCAAACATATTTATTTATCCGTTGTTAACCAGGTTAGACAAACTAGGCTATTCACCCATATATATGAAGTAAACTGGTGTCCATCACTGAATGCCTGCAGAATAAGGCTACAGATCTAGCAGGGTTTACCTTTATCCACCTACCAATGCCACTCTGCTAAGGTATGTAGAGCTTCTCACAGTAATGCCTTGAAATGTTAGTGCAAGGCCACACTTGCCAGCTTAACTAACAGACGTAAGAGTCTTGGTAGGTGTTCTGTTTGCAAATAATTACGTCATATCTGTTGCAGTAATGATGTGGTGTCCTGTCTGGGAGGATTTAATCTGTTAAATGTGTGGTATACAATGTAAGTTATGTAATGAGTAGACGTTTGTCCACTGAGAGTACCAATGCCGTGGCTGTGAGTGTGCTACTGTGGGTTGTTTTTTAGGGAGGGGGCATCTACACAGTCCATAGGTATTCATAGAGTGGCCTTCTATTCCACATCCCTCCATGGTATTACTGTTGGAGTGGTATGTCCATATACCCTGGAAAATTATCTCCTTCCATGGACTGCATATGTGAGGAAAGTGTGTGCAGTAGTAGTTGCAACATAGGGGTATAGGGCTTACAGTAAAACTGAGTAATTTTGTTTGAAGCCTGTTGATCCACTTGGGTTGTCAACAAATACAGTTGCATTGCCAATTTCAGAGATCACTGTAGGTGAGGATTATTGTACAGACTTTTTAGTAGTTTTAGCCATCCCCGTCCTTATCTGTATGGGAGGTTTCACATCTGTCTTGAAATATTTCTTTTGTTGGGGAGGTTGTCTACATATATACCTACATAGGGGGATGTATGTGGATATTAGTGAGTAATTGCATCCAACCCCTATAGGATATCCTGTTGTAGGCCAACACCTACTTGTGGGCTGTATGTACCTGCTCTCTGGGGACATACTGACTGAGAATGCCGTTGGGTCAGAAACACTATATTTCAAAGGAACAGTGAATGTCACTGGGAGGAAACTTGTCAAACAGTGGCAGGCAAATGCTCTGCAGGGACTGTAGCACTTCCTCAGTCATAGGTAGTGCAAAGATACATGTCATCCCACTTGTAACACTGCAATGAGTACATTGAGGAAGTATGTTCACTTCTATAGGCCATGGACACACGGAAGGCTTCAACTGTCCTACATTCATTCATGTGTGTGCAATGTTTCATGCTCAGGGTAATGTGAACCTTCCTGGCCTATGCCAGTGCAACACCCAGAAAGACACCATATATTCTGCTGCCACACAGTTGGCAGCCATACACAAGGGTAGCCCCTCCCCCTGATGTTTGTAATGTAACCGTTGTCTTTCCAACATTGGTCAATTTCATGTGTTGCTGAGTAGAGTTATGTCATGTGTGACTTGCCAAGAACATACATCTATATTTCTTTGCAGTTGCAGATTGTCATGGCAGAAGGTGAAAGGTACCAAAAAAGTAAATTCTCCCAGGCAGCGGATAATGTCTTGCTGCAGGCCATCTATGAACATGGTCATCAGACATTCCAACATGAGAGATGTTACTCGGTCTTTTGTGTGGATGTCTGGTGAGGCCTTATAGAGGATATCTGTGCTGTTGATGGCCAAAATTGGACCTATGAACAGGTCAATAGAAGGGTCTCCAACATTATCATAGAGACATGCAGTTAGACAACCAGCCTGGCAAAGGACTAAGGCACCATAGGTAGGGGGTCCACCAACATAGTCACCCTCAGTGGAAATGAAGGAGTTCCTGGCATCTCTGTCTGGTGTTCCAGATGATTCAGGAATAAACAAGCATAGTACTAGATATGGTGCTGAATTGCAAGTGGGATGTCAAATATCCACTGGTGATGCCCCATAAGGGTATGTCTGAACACGTGATACTACCCACAGTACTTTTCCAGTTCAAGGTCATAACAATTACAAGCATGGATTCTTTGTTTTTACAAGAACACCAGGCAAGTGCAAAGGCCATCTGATCAAGGTATGTTAAACATAATTTTTCTGTAGCACATTGTTTTGTAAGAACAGTTTTACTGGGCTGAGGATGTTGGTGAAAGGCTGATCCTGACATTAGGCAATGTTTCGCTGTTTCCACAGCTTTGTTCCTCCAATGTGGACATAAGGCTGCCTGATGGGGAACACTCCAAGCCTGATGATGATGGCAGCCAAACCCTGGCACAGTCAGAAGTCACAGTATCAGTGGTAGACTCAGATAATGTGAATTTCTCATCCCCACTTCCATCCATGGACATTGCTTCTTTACCTATGCAACCCAACCCATGGACCCAGCATGCCAACCAAGGGCAGAAAGAGGCTGACACATCAGCTTCCAGAATGGCCTCATCAGCAGCAACACAGTCACCCTTAATTGCTGCCAGTTTCATTGAGTGAGAGGGGGACCTCAGGGTTTGGCATGCTGATGGCTGAGCACACCTTGGGTACCACCACCACTCTTGGTCTGAATGACTCCATAGCTGCTACTCTGAATTATGCATGGCCATAACACAGAGACAGGCAAAGGCCAATACAAAAATGGTCTATGTAAAAACATGTTGGGGTACTTGGGCCATATGTGTACCATTACTGACAGAATAGGGAGCTTGTATGCTACAGGAATCCCTCTGTAGATGTCCATCATGGCTACTGATCTTCCTGTGGCCAGTCTACCTCTTTCAGTGACAATAGAAAGAGGCAGGGCATGGACATGGACCCCTTAGTGAAACCTCCTCAATATCACAATCTAGTGCTGAGGGCACTACAGGGCATAACAGACATAGACACAGGCCAGACATTTATGCAGAGACCACCTGTAGCATATTTCTCCCTTCATACTCACAGAATGCTTCATCCTTTGTGCATGCTATGGATCATTCCTGTGATCTTTCCAGGAGAGAGCACCTCCATGGACAGTGATGTGCAAAGTCCGCATGTGCATCTCCTGCAAGTGCTTTCACCCTGTCTGCCAAACTACATTACAGCAATGCATCATCTGCTGCAGCTGTGTCCATATATACGTAGGCACACAGTTACACTCACATCTGCACCACTCACCACCACCCATTCAAAAAACACAGAAGACACTTCTCTGCCCTCGACAGTCTCACCAGCTTCCTTCAGTCACCTGACCATGCCTCTCTCACACACACACACACACACACACACACACACACACACACACACACACACACACACACACATTATTGACCCTCCCCCATGTCCACACTACTCATTGATTCTTGTCACTGTGCCCCCCTCAATTTCATATGATGACAACTGTGCCATGCCCTCAGTACTTTATTACCAGAATAGCTTGTTTCTGGACTGATGCACTACATTTTCAGCCTATGCATGTTATAGTACAGTGTGGTTATAGTTTAGGATGCATCATTTCTATTATTGCATGTATGTCTTATTCCAGCTCATAATTATGAACAAGCGACAGCATTTGATTCACAACTACTCTTAGCTATTGCCGTGGTGTACTGAACCCACCGCCTCCTCTTATAGTCACCCCTGCAACAAGCTCCTCCTTTGAAACCAGCTCAGAGAATTCCTCCTCCCAAATGTCTCCGCCTGCTGTAACTGTTTGCATATTAACATGCTGTGTATTATTGCACAGCACTGCAAAGATTTTACTGCATGTTCCAGGATTGTACTGCATTGTACCACTAGAGACATCTAGGCAGTTGCAGTAGGCTTTTAACAGTGTGATCACATGCTCCATAATAATGCGGGTCTTTTACTTGGCAGTGTTGTATGCATTCTGTGTCAGAGTCTGTGGGTTTCTAATTGATGCCATTAGTAATGGCTCCAGAGCATATCCAACATTACCAACAAGATTGCCCTGTGGAAGTCATCCTTCAGAAACCTCTGGTATAAGTTGCATGTGTGCCAGATATAAAAGTCATGGGCACTGTGTGTCAGTATGTAATAACCTGTGCATTGCAGATCGCTTGGTAGCTGATTGAGCAGAACCCCTCATGGTTGATATACAATTGTGCCTGTCTCCTATATGCTGTATGGGAACCACATATCCTCTCAGGATACAGGAACATAGCATTGAGGAAATGGTGGAGAAGTCTTGGGACTGGTGCATGGGATACATCCACTGTGTCCGTCATGGTCACAGAAAGGTCTTGAAGTTAAGTTTCTGAAAGAAAATGCTCCTTGGTGCCCACAGGGATGGGTACTTCATTCATCTCATGAGACTGCTTATATGGGGGGGGGGGGGGGTGCATCTTGACCATCTCCTGCATGATATCTCTGTCAACATGTGGTGGTCTATTACTGTGTTGTTGGGAGGCATGTTATGTTAGGAGTGGACAGATGACTTGATGGTGCTGAGACAGATGATATGCATCTCTCTGACTGCCAGCAGTGATAACAGCCTCATGCACATAGATACAGACTAATGCAACAGCTTTTCTGTCTGTGTTTTCAAGGTATCACCCTTGTAACACCAGGATTTTGTTCCAGTCAACAGCTCCAGTGGCACTATCACACCGTAAGAAATATACGTGTGTTGGAATCACTCTACCTTATTATTAGTTACCTCTTTTACCTCAGGATTGCCCTCATTTTAATAATGTTGCTAATTTTCTTGTCATTGTGCCTTCATTTGCATATTATACAGACAATGGAATGGCTTGGTCTGCTGTAGTCTCACTCATTATGTCTTTGGTCCCAACCTGGCAAATGGCTGCTGTTTGCACAAAACCGGCTACCACAATAAGAAAACTGTTTTTAAATTCCAGAGTCATTTTTGCTAAATATTGCAACAAATGAAAAACCAATTGCCTTCCTGTAGCATGTGACTGTAATATCAGTGTATCTTGGAGTTAGCTCTGAGAGTTAAGTTTAGGGTTAGGCAGAAGTTACATTTAGGTTGGGGATAGACATAAGTATTAGTTTAAGGTTAGGGATAAGGTTATGTTTAACATTATGGTTATGACGTATAACAGGTATTGTGCCTGGCATGGGGTTATCTTGCAGTGTTTAAAATTACGTTTCTAATTTTGCATTGTGTATTTTCACTAAATGTGTTTCTTCACTGGTGATGCTCTGTGTCAATGTGTGTTTTGTAGTGCTGTTTATACATGCAGATGTTTATAAACAGATTTATGTGACATATAGGATACTTGTTAATTTTGGTGAGAGTGTAGTGTATTTTTGTGTGTAACATCTTGTATATTAGTGAGGCATCACTAATGGTAAATTTCTAAGTGCTCTGTTACAACTGAAGGTTATATGAATATCTGGACAGTTTTGCATACAGTTCTGTACCTCTGTATAGTCCCTCTTTGTTCTGCTCATTGTTAAAAGCTAAACAGTAGGGTCCATATTCGACTGTACCCATCAGTTATCAGTAAAGAAAACTAAACAGTGTTAGCCTATATTTTTTGAATGGCATGTGTACTGCAGGATGAGGAACAAATAAAAACTGTTGAATTGCACTTTTGAAAGCTACATGTATACCTATGTATCTATGTGTGTGTATATATATATATATATATATATATATATATATATATATATATATATATATATATATGGGTCTACTTTACATGGTCAACATTTCAGAAAGTCGACTTTCATATGGCAGAGACCATATGATCAACTTTCAGAATGCCGACCATATAAAATAAACATAAAAACACAACAAACACTTACCTTATACTGTTAGCAGGGGGGCTCTGCCCCCTGCACCCGCCATGAGGGGCTCTGCCCCCCCACCCTGTAACTTTAATATACCAACTCTGAGATCGCAATACAGTGTGGAAGTGGGAAATGTTCCCATTCCGCACTTCCCATGGTCGGCTTTTCAAAAGGGGACCCATATATATAAATATATATATATATATATATATATATATATATATATATATATATATATAGGTCTACCTTGAATTATCAAAATTACAGAAATTCGAATCCCATACGGCCGGGACCATATGATCGAAGTTTTGTAACTTCGAACATTGAAAAAAAATTAAAACACATTTATGCAGGGATGCAAGCCCCCCTGCACCCCCCACACCCCTCGCTATTAATATATACCAACTCCAAGATCACATTACAGAGAGGAAAAGGGAATATTTCTGTTCCACGCTCTGTATGGAAATCTTCGTTTAAGTGTTCAGAGTTTTAAAACTTTGATCATATAGTTTCGGCCATATGAAATTCGAAGTTTTGAAACTTCGATCACTTAAATGGAACCTATATATATACTTCATAACACTGAAATTTCATAACGTTGAATTTCATAACATTGAGACCATAACACTGAAAATGCAAAACACTGAAAACCCAAAACATTGAAAACTCAGAACATTGAAAGTATGCTTCTTAACATTGAAAACTACATTGCACAAGTAAATAATATTGCCTCCACCTACAACAACATCTAACTAAAAAACATACTTTCTACTACATTTCTGCAGGGAGGCAAGCCTCCCTGCACCCCCCCATGTGGTGGACTCTGTCCCCCACATCCCCTGCAAATTAAATATACCTCACATAGAGGGTACAGGTGGGGCTTGCCAACCTGCAGAAACATAGTAGAAAGTATGTTTGTTAGTTAAGTGCTGTTATAGGTGGAGAGGATGTTGTTTACATATGCATTGTAGTTTTCAGTGTTATGAAGCACACTTTCAATGTTCTGAGTTTTGAATGTTTTTGGTTTTCAGTGTTTTGGCATTTACATGTTTTGGTCTCAATGTTATGAAATTCAACTTTATGAAATTTCAATGTTATGAAGTAGACCTCAGGTATCCAGTATGATGAAAGTCTGTGCTACCATTCATAGAATGATCTTGGCTTGGAAGTGGTAATATTTGTAACAACATCTCCATAATGACTATGTGGAGCTCTTGGATTGACATTCCTGCTAAAGGGTCACAACAGCTGTAGTCATTGTGCAGTATATTTCTTATTCTCTGACAAGTGCCCCTTATTTGTGCTAATGACTGTTAGATTGAGATGTGCTCTGTCCAGCACCTCTCGTTATATGAATCTGCAGTATACTATTTTAATGTAGCTCTATAGTGCTGTTATTCTGTTACTATGATAGCATCTGATAAATGGTGCCCATCATTTAGAGCAGGAAATGATGATGATGTTACTGTTCCCATGTGCTATAGACATTAGAATCACTGTTGTGCTTCTACTAAGAACGAAATCCTGCAGAACAGCAAAGAAGATGTGGGAGACATCTCAATGCTTGGGCACATCTTTTAGTGTAGTACTGCTATTTTCTGACACATTTGTTAGAATTGAAGGAGTTTGTTGGTAGATGTGTATCATACCTCTCAACTGTACAAATGTTTGCAGAATGTCCAGATTTTTGCCACATATTTTTGGTCTGTTTTTTTAATAAAATTGTGGTTTTCTGGCAACTCATTGGCAAATCATTAAAGACTTAAATCAGAAAATAATGACAGATTCTTAAGTTTCAGACTTCATATCCTTCGGAAAATTAATGTTAATGTAAAACCTGTTATTCTATTAACTTTCTAAGTTTGTAAGAGCAATATTTAAAAATTGTCCCTGTTTTTGAGCTGTTGTGTCCCCCGTTATTCATTCCTTTATACAGACTTTTTACTCTAGAAGGTTGAGAGATACGGGTGTTTCATGACAAGTACAATGCATAGGGCTGCCATCATCTGACTTTACAAATGTCATGTCCTGAGGTATGGTACCTTTATGCTGTTTTTCTAAACGGTGCTTTCTACATAAAGAGTTTGTAATGATGACTCTCTGTAGCTTGCTGCTGGTATTGTTAGATACAGTAATGAAGCCAAACAGGACCACAGAAAAATAAATTACATGTATGTCTTCTGCGACACAATGATGTTGCTATACATTTTCTGTTAGTGTTTGAAATGCCATTCTTAAATCATCAAACAGAGCACGGTGTCTGAAATAAACTTGAGTATGTGATTCCATTAAGAGATGTAAATTGCAGTCGTACTCTTTTCTCATGTATAATTTAAAATTAATACAAAATTCAGAGTCATTCATTGTAAGATTAACCACTTCATCCAGTTTAAGATTATAGAGGAGCTGGAATTTACACTGGCAATCGGTGGGTGCAGGGCAGAGAAAGTAGTTCCATATAAGGTGCCAATCTATCACAGGATATGTGCACTTGTAAGTGCATGCAAACATACATATACATATGCATGCTTGTACACAAGTGCAAAAGCAATGCATACAAGTGTGCATGCGCATGTGTATACACACACACATGCACGTACACACACATACACATACACTTTCTTACACATATCTGGCATGCATACACACTTGCGTATACTTACACATATATGGCACACACACACACACACACACACACATATATGGGCAGTTTAGAGAATTGCCTTTTCAACTATGTTATGACTTTGAAGTGATGGAGGAAACTGGAGCAGTGACGAAAACCCATGCAGACACTGTGATATCTTGATAAAATTATTTTAGATAGCAAGGCTTCAAACTTTCTACACTTCTTGGCTAGAACTTCCAGCACTAAGGAAATAATGTGCTGAGTCATTAAATCAATTATTTAGTAGTTGATTTCATGAGGGGACAGTTTTGCTTATGTTTCTTCTACAAATTATTGGCACCTACTAATATGCTATTGTGTTGTACCAGACCTGTAAAATGTAATGCATGGACTGGTGCTTCTGTGCAAGCCAGGGTCTTATTAAGATAGATGTGGGTGTAATGTAGTATATGACTTTATGATGTACATGCTAAGAGGGGCTAATATATAAGTGGATGATAGATTTGCTTAGTTGCAAATAAGAACTGTTAAGCGTGTGCCTGGATGTGGTGTTTGCTAGAGTATATTGAGTTGTTGGATGGCCAGGTGGTTTGTCCTTACATTTTGCTTGCTGAGTATTTGGACATATGTTTAAGCAAAGACATTATTTGCTGTGATGCAATCAAGGTAACTACCTACACATATATTTCATTCAAATCTACTGTATTTGTTCGAATTTCATTTGGTCGAAAATGATTTCAGGCAGCCCACTTCACTGAAAGCTCATTTGACTGAAAGCTCATTTTTTTGAAAATGGTATTCAGCCCCTGCCCCACTGCAGTGCGACCCTGGAGTGAGAAAATTAAGTAAGGGGGGTGTGTGTGGGGGACACACCATGCTTGTACACAAGTGCAAAAGCAATGCGTACAAGTGTGCATGCACGTGTGTGTATATATATATATATATATATATATATATATATATATATATATATATATACAAATATATATATATATATATATCTATATATATATATATATATATACATATATACATACACATACATACACGTACACACACATACACACACACACACACACACACACACACACACACACACTTTCTTATACTTACACATATCTATATACTTACACTATTATATACACGTGTATCCATTAAAAATACATTGAAACATAACGTCAGTAAAAACTGGTTGCAAAATGTGAGGGGCTGTGCCCCCCCCAACTTTATATTCTCACTCCAGGGTCGCACTGCAGTGTGGCAGGGGCTATATTCCATTTTCGACCAAATGAGCTTTCAGTCAAATGTGCTTTCAGTGAAGTGGGCTGCCTGAAATCATTTTCGACCAAATGTAATTCGACTAAAAGCAGTAGACCCATTTCATTCATGTGTACTATTCTGTGTGTTCATTCTCTTGTATATGAAACAAACATTCCCTTTACCCCTTCATCCTGCTTTGCAGGTGTCAGAGATTCAGGTCTAGAGAGGTGATATCCTCGAGCACCTCAGTAGTCCTTTCTGCTAATTAAAAATATTAAAGATCCACACATCAGGATGGTAACTCTTAACCACCTGTTGCTAAACTTATCCAGTATGCAGCAGCAGAAACCAAAATTATATTACAAGAGTAATGTCAACTTTGATAATTAAACTATGCTTCTTAAGAATGCAGGATGCCATAGAGATAGGCGAGATGTAAAATTATCACAGCATGATGTCATGGCCACAGTGCTGCAGAGGCTAGCTTTCTGCCATGGGCAAATCAAACAAATTACTGCTTATTTTGTTGCAGACACTTTACATTGCCTTCCTCACCAAACAACCTCTCCACTGTCCCTTCACATCTTTGGTGCTGACTTTTAAATTTTAAGAAAAGAGCATAACAGCAAAATATGCTGTGCATACAAAAACATTATCTCTGCATGCCTCCTACTTATACCTCTGTCGGTGATTTTTTACCTTCATGTTGCTATGCTCTCATTCCAAACTTACCTTCTCTTGACTTCATTACTAAGCCTAGCCAGACTTGTGTCCTTTGTCGTAACAAAGTCCCAGTATTCTATTGTGCCTTCTACAGATAGTCTGTGGACTGCACATTATTCTCTGCTTTATCCTTTCCTGCTGTGCATGTTTCTGCACATGGACTCTATGTGCATGCCTTGCAACTAATTTCGCACATGTGCATATAATCACTACACAGTTTGCGTTGCAGTTGCTGTGTATACTGTTCCATCTCTTAGAGACTGCTCTCTATCTCTCTCAGTTGTACTGTCCATTGTGTGGCTCTTCAGACAACTATAAATATTTCACTGCCAATTTCAGTCTTCAGTGATTTGAGTTAATCATTGTATGTCCTCTGGGTTGTCTGGTTTTTCAATATCTTACCATATTTGACTGTACTTGTATGCCATAATGATGCATTTGAAAGTGCTTTCACCATGGTATATACCACCCTCTAGGATTTACATCACATTTTGTTGGACATTTATGGATCACAAGTTTGCCACATAACATGTGCCCTGATTGATACAAAATTACCCATGTCAACTTACTATTCTGTTGGAGCAATAACACTCCCCACCATAGTTATTCACATTAACATCTGTCTGATGATCTGTGGAATTCTTTACTCCTGCCTTCTTCAGGTATTGGATGATGTATGAAGCTATGAGTGATCTCATTCATATACTGTCATACAAGACTTCTCTCACTTGTGCCACGACTGTTGGCAGTCTGCTACTAAATGTTTTGTTTCCTCAAGCACATTAGCCATTCCTGGTTGCCTAATTCAGAATGCTGCCATCAATATGTTCATTTCTTATAATACTGTATCTTTCCTAATGTTCTAATTTGCAGGCATGCTTAAATGGAAACAGATGGAAAGGTATTTGCAGAGACATATTAAATACCCTAGTTGCACCTACAGAAGTCTATCATTTGCAGTCTCATATGACAAAATCACTGCATTTATTCCAATGAGGGACACAGAAATGCACAGATTGTACATCTGAAAGAAGCCCTCCTTTCTCACTTTGACATGGATTTTGACAGAAGTGAATCATAGACAATGCAGTCACCAAGAGATATGCATTAGGAACAGTACTGCATTACATATACGTTATGGTTCTTAAAGGAAATATCTGCACATGTCTAGGGAGATATGTAATTGAAATTAAGCATATTACATATTTCAACTCGGTTATTCTTGGCACGACTGTGCACTTGCTGTTTCTTAAACATCTCTTCACTTAGAAATGTTTTCACTTAAAGCAGTTAACAAATGTAAGTTATATTGAAAATGCATGATTGTATGCCATTTCAGAAATGCTAATCCTCTCAGATTAGTTATAGGCAAAATTTCAATAGTATTCTGTAGTCCTGACAGCTACATCTATACATATAAATAGAGAGGTTAGCATTACATTACAGTTATAATTTTAACACCAACAGTCCAAGTCTGGCAGTCTGTAAGGATTCAGAATTTAGTGCTGTATGATTAGAACAAGGCTAAGGTGCCAGCTAGAACTGAATGTGGGTAACATGATAAACTTCCTGATCTCAGCTAAAATGCTGTTAAATGAGGAACAATTATTGACTTTTTCTTTATTTTCTGTTTATTAGCTGGTGAATAGTTGTGTATAACATACTAATTGCTAATTGTAAACACATTTCCTTTTTATGATGTGTTGCTAAGTCTGCCCATCCATACAAATCCATGTACCTAGTTCAGTGGCATCCAGTCTAACATCGTATTCAGTTGGCAGTTAGTGCTTATCAGTAAATACAACCCTATGACCAGGCAGTATATTTAAAATGTAAGTAAAACCACCATCTTATATACATTTCATAGCATGAAAATGCAAAAAAAAAATATTTGTATAATTTTTATATGTTTCTTCTGTATAGCATACTAATTGCTTACATTAAAACATTAAACATTAAAAATTGCCCATATTATGCACATTTGCTTCAGTAGTTTATGATGTGATGCTTGAGCTGTCCTGCTTTTTATTTGATTGTTGTCTCTAATCTTCCAGCACATTTATATTTATTTTAATTGCCCCTATTAAATGTCATGCTAGATGATTCCAACTAGATGTTTGATGTGTTCTGTTTTAAATTAGCACTGCTTCATGTGGGAGAGCTGGAAAGAACTTTAACTTGTTTTTATGGTAGCCATAAATGTGCCATAAAGGCCTTTAGAGAAACAAATATGCAGGCATACCCCCACACCCCAGAAGCTTCTGTGTCATATATCTAAATATCTGAGTTGTACAATAAGATATTTTCTTACAATGATGTATTTTTTTTTAATTCCTCTTTTAACCAGTTGTAAAGACATTATGTAGTCTGTTTTGCTTTTGTAGCCACAAGGGATCTTTAAGCACTGCATGCTGCATGAATAGGTTATTAGTGTCTGACAAAATGCTCATTTATTTTTATTTTATTTGTATTTTCTTTATTTTTATTTGTTGACTGGCGTAGAGCATTGATCCCTCTGGTCCATTTTCAGATTCAGCTCCGAGATAAAACAAATGCCAAAACAGTCAGTGAAACAGCAAGCAGCCCATAGGAACATTATAGTAAATCAGTTATAAAAACAGAATGCAGAATTTTAAGGTAATGTAATATAAAACAGAGTAAATGTCAGATAGGACAGTAATATATTTTGTATGGAGGATGATGACCCTTAAGGTACTATGTATTATAAAGGTAGATAAGGAAGAGAAGAGGATGAAGAGAAGTGTGTGGGGATCCACATGAATGAAGGAGACAGAAGAAATGTGAGATGAGAGGGGAGGGATTATTGAAATGTGGGTGGGTAAGTGTGAGGTAAGTTAGAGTATGATAGGATGTAAATTGATGCATGTCGGATAACATGTAAAGTGAACACATGGCTAAAGCAGCATTACTCTGTTTCAGTAAAAGTACTACACCACCTTTGCATGATAGTCCTTTTTGTCATTGGACAAGTATAGCGTTCCACTTTTTTTTATAATTTATTATGTATTTTGCGTCTAGCTGCCACTTTTTATTTATTTAAAAACTGCCTTATTGCCATTGTTGTCCATCGTACTAACTGTAATGATCCTTCTCTTATTCCTGCAGTCTTCCCTACCTTGTTTGGTTATGTAACTATATGCTGTTTTACTGGCATACTATTTGGGGGATGTTCATCAGCTCTAGACTGTACACAGTTAACAATGAAGAAAGAAATAAAAAAAAAAAAGTCCAAACACTCACCTTGATCCAACTTAAAATTCTTCATTTCTTATCGTCTGCATGTCAGCTCATAAACATCACACCACCACAGATCATTCAAAGATGGCTGCCATGCTGTAAACACTGCTAAACTGCAGCTCTTCAATTAACCCGAGGAAAATCTCTGATCTGAGTGGATATCAGGAGGTTTAAACATCAAATTGATGATAAAAAGTTGCATTTATACTGACCTAATCTAAAATCAGTTAAAAAAGTGAGAAAAAAAAGTATTTATCCATCAGGATTACAAGTGATTACTTTGCTCTGAAGAGAGAAACAAACAAAGGACCGTGTGCTTTCTTTATTCTGCCTTTCTGCTTGGGGAAAGAAAAATCTTGCAACAAGGAAGAACCATGGAAACAACTACTACTAAGACAAAGTTGTCAGAACTACAGTCGCCAGTAAAGGATGGAACTGCAAAAAAACAAAGGATTACTAGACAGCAGGAACAACAGAAACCAGAAACTAGATCCAGGACTGATCAGCCACTAAACATGGAGGATATCAAGCACGCTTTACTACCTATACAGGAAGCTCTAAAGGACTTGACCTCACAAATACAAACATTTGGAGTTTTATGCAATCAATTGCTTCAGAGAATGGACAAAATTGAGACCAGAATTTCTGAAATAGAGGACAAAATTGACATGCTGGAGAAAAAATCAAAGGTATGTGATGTGGATGTACAAGCCATGCAAAATAAACTTATTGATTTAGAAGCAAGGTCTAGAAGAAATAATATTATTATAAGAGGAATCCCTGAAAACATCCAGTATGCAGAGCTAATACCAGCCATAACACAAATATTTGAAATACTGTTAAATGATGCTGATGGGGTGAAACAGATTGTAATAGAAAGGGCACACAGAGCTGAGAGAGGTACAAGCTTCTACTATGCCTAGACCTGTATATGTTAAGATATTGAACTTTCAAGATGTTAGCAAAATACTGTTTACTGCAAAAAAAAATGGTGGCTATGTTATGTGGAAAAATGTTAAAATATTTCTGGCTCAAGATTTACCATTACAAGTAAGGCAGGCTAGACAGTCTTTATCTGCTTACTGTAAATTTCTGATTGATAAACAAATTAAATTCCAGATGAAATACCCCAATATGCTTACATTTATGGTGGATGGCGCTAAATATTCTGTTTCCAATAAAAATCAGGCAAAAGAAGTGTTTCTGAAAGTTTTTAAAGTTCTACCTGCATCAGAGGGCTGAAAAGAACTTCAATTGAGACTGGCATGTTCCTGTAGTCAGATCCAGCATGTATTTTACCTCAAGGCTTTTCTAATCCTTTGTTTCTTCACTAAACTGTTCAGGCCTCTGAAAAAGCAATAAAACTGTTTGTTTATGCTAATCTGAGGGTCTGCTGTCTGGTTTCCAGACTTTTATGACCTCCAAGTAGGGTTGCCAGCTTTCTTTGTAGCTAAAACCGGACTAAGGTCACACCCCTTGCATCACTCATAACCCCACCCATTCCCACCCCTCTCCCATCAATGCCGCACCCATTTTGTGACATCACAGTGACATCAGCTGATGGGCACGCCCCTTTTCTGTTCCGGATGCCTGCTTTTAGCCAATTTCTCGCCAGTTGCCATAAACACTGTTCAAAACTCTCAGTGTGCATACTGTCTTCTGCTTTACTTCTACAGTCATTACAGATATTTGGATTTAATTTAAAACATTTATTTCAAATTTTATAGCACAAACCACTGATGCACATTTGCTAAACAAAGCAATACAGTCTCACAATGAAAACAGACTTAGCATTAAAACTACTCTGCCTTTAAATCTCACATTCACCGAAACAGCATTGCTCATTGTTTTCCCAAGTTTAGGATGATAACATTTTAAAATGTTCTAAGAAATGACAGTACTAACAACAATCATATCTTACATGGCAATGGCATTAAAACTTCTCTACTCTTGAAACTCACATCCATTGAAACAGCATTGAAACTCACATCCATTGAAACAGCATTGAAACCCACACCACATCCAAAGAAAATGCATGGCCATGAGTGGATAAAGATTACCTTTGGTCTGTTTTCAAATCATAGGCCCCTTGGACACAAAACAAGAAACATTCATGTGTTCTTTTCTTTGATGCACCTTCCTGACTTTATTAAATTATATTCCTTGTATAATACAGCACACTTGTTAGAGCACATTTTAAATTAATGTTTGAACATTTTTTAGAGCAACGTGCCACTATGCCAAATCAGCAGGTTCCTCAAAAATAGGAAGACTGAAACTTAATGGCTATCATTTAGTGAATTTCTCATAGCTGTCAACCTCTTAGCACAAAAAACCTGGACAAACAAAGCCAATAATGGGGGAATACAAATTCAGTACTTTTCACTATAGCTCTCAATTCTTAGCACCAAAAACCTGGGCAAAGCTAAGTGGTGGTGATATTAGCAATACCGGGTAATTAGCCTCATTAATTCATCTATAAAAAGAAATTCAGGGCAAGACTCATGGTCCTCAAAGGTAGCCAACCTAGAAGAGATGCTCCATTTAGCTCCTTGAACAATAATCACTAAATTAAAGCCCCTAGACACTTTGGGGACTCCTCACTACGTGTGAATTTCAAACTTCTATCCACTAATAACACTGGCCTAAACTGAAACCAGACTATCGAATCAGAAGGAAAATGTCAAGAAAATGATAATATGGAAACACAGACCATTAAAACCAAGCTATCTGCAATAGCCTCCCAGAAAAACAGATAGTAACCAAGAAACAAAAATACATAAGCAACAAGAAGTAATTAAAAGCAACAGAAAACTGACTCAAACATTCACTTGATGAACTTAAAGAAGCCTTATTGCCACTGCAATCAGCGGTGCAATGTTTTTCCGAACAACTAGCTAGCTTTGGTAACAAAATTAAACAGTGGAGCGTATGGATAACATTGAGAGCATAAACAAGAACAATGAACACCAGATAGCTCTATTAAAAGAGGAAATGAACGCCAAAAACTCTGTCCTGATAGATTTCCAACAGAAGCTTACCGATTTGGAAGTGAGAAATCGGCGCAATAATATTTTAATAAGAGGAGTACCAGAATCCTATGAGCAGGCCCATTTGAATGAAATAGTCTTGCAAATTTTTGAGCACATACTCCAAACTGACACAAACGCGAGTGGCATGATCATAGAGAGGGCTCACCGGGCTTTATACAAAAAACAGAATGCTGACACTCCAAGGCAAATTTTTAGGATGTACAAAAAGTGTTGTTGTCAGTGTCCAAAAAAACAAAAGCACATTATTTGGGTCATAAAATTACTATATCACAGGACTGTCCGATGACTATAAAAGAAAAGTGCCAAAAACTCACACCTTACTGTGTAGTCAGTTAAGGAAACAACTTCCAAATCCATCCTCAATAGCAAACTTCCTTCCTCCCCCTCGACAGCCAGTAGCCAGAGGCAGAATGTACCACAAAAAACGGAGGTCGATTACTTCAAGAAAACTTCATAACTGGCCTAAAATGAAGGTAAAACCCTATATACTGAGTTTCACCAAAACATAATATATACCATTGCATTCTGAAAATGCTGCCCTTCCCCTGTTTGAAATGCTGGCTTCTGCTTCCCGCTCGCAACACCGGAAGTGAGCTCCTTGAGCTCAGTTCCGACAGGCTGGTAGACCTGAGGGACCTGATGTCATTGCGCACGTGATGACATCAGTATCAGTGCCGTGAAATTTAAAAAGTCCGGTTTTGAATTAAAATTGTAACCGGACAATTTGTCAGAAAACCGGACAGTCCGGTCAAAAACCGGACAGCTGGCAACCCTACCTCCAAGGTCTATTTCCATTGTGTGGTAAACAGGAAATGCCTGGATTTCAACTGAGAGTGTAGATTTGGATGTAATACTTCTTGTGGTCCTGCTGTGAAAGAGGTCCCTTGTCGTGAGTATTTCTGATGGTTTCCTGGCTTGAAAAGACAAAGAGAACTGAAAATAATATGATAATGTTCTTTTTATAACTAAATAACATTACAGTATGTACTTAAAGCACATAATAACATGTACTTTTACTGTTTTTTTCTTCTTTTATAGGTGTGAACCAAAATTGTTTTTTTTACTATATGCAGTGAGTGGCAGGCACTGTGTAGGGTACAGATCTAAAATGTAGGATGTATTTTTTTTTTTTTTTTTTTTTTTCTCTCTCCTCTCTTCTGTAAAAAGTTTATGTACATAATGATTGCAACAAAACAGATACTTAAGGTAGGATAAAATAAGTACCCAATCTACTAAAACTTTCCTTTACACAGTAATAACCTTAGAAATGAGATTTGTTTAACTAATAGTTAAACCAAAGCTGTAGTTAAGTAGCGGTGTTTGGTAGAGAATGTGTAGTTTAGACTTTGATGTAGATATGCTAGAATATATAGGTTGTATGTTTAGGAAATGTTTTAAATGTTATTACCTGAAGTTTTTCAATGTGTTGGTGTGTTTAACCTTGTTTATATTTTCTCTTATACAAGACCTATATAAATCCTGGTCCAGGGGTAAAGTGGGTAAGCACTGGTTAGGGACGGGATGTAGGAAATGCTTCCAGATTAGATATAGTGTACAGTCAATACATGTCAATTTCATAATTCCCTCTTATATTGTTATTTGATACCAAGACCTGTGAATGTGGGAGTTGAACTCATGGAATGTTAAAGGGCTCCAGAACTTGAAGAAGAGAAAGCTGTTGCTACACATATTATTACAGGACAAAGCACTGTTTGTATTTCTACAGGAAACACATTTGATGAATGAACAATGGAATGATATTAGAAAAAGAACTGGATTAGAGAGCTAGTGACATCAGAAGGTAAGACAAACAGTGCGGAGTGGCTATAATTATCAAAACCCAATACAAAGATAGGATTTTAGACTCCAAAGTGGATCCAAATGGGCGATGGTGTTATGTGATTTTATCGGATAATGCATTTGATAAACCTATCCTACTTTTGAATATATATGCCCCATGCAATGATCAACACAGTTTCATAGCATCATTATATCCAATATTAACACAATATGATGGTTATTATTTTGTTGTGGGTGGGGACTGGAATACCTATCAAAATCCAAAGTTGGATAGGTCTTGTCCACAGAGAGCATTTAATAAGCAGGCCGGGATAGCATTAAATGATTTTAAGGAAGATTTTCAATTATATGACCCCTTTTCTTATTCACAAGATATTAATAATGCAAATAAATATACCTTCTATTCACCATGCCACAAAATGTGGGCTAGAATAGATTACTTTTTGATATCTAAAGCACTAACGAATTTAGAACCAGTGGTGGTTATACATACTGTCATCTATCAGATCACTCAAAATTTCATTAAAATTTTCTAAAGATTTAAAAGACACAAGAAGGCATAGGGGTTATAATTGGTCACTCAACCCAAATCTTTTAAGTAAAAAGAGATAGCAGATGGAATTATAAAATATTTGAAAGAATTTACAGATAGCTTGAAGCTCCAAAACATACCCTGACATTGAATGGGCAACAGCTAAAGCTCAAATTAGAGGATTTCTTATACAAAAAGCCTCATATTATAAGAAAATTCATAATAGTGATATTCAAAAACTAGAAATAAGAATAAAACAACTTGATAATGAGCTGATTCAGAATTTTAACGCTCAAACTGAGGAGGAAATGTTGAAGCTTCAAAGGGATCTCTTTTGCTTCATAATAATAAATTAACACTTCAAGAACATAGGTGTTTAGTGAAATATGCTAATAATGTTCAAATACCATCAAAAGCACTGGCAAGGATTATAAATCAATCAAAAACAACTGGATATATTTCGAAATTCAGTATAACGACACAATATATTCTAAAACTGAGGATATTGTTGATGTTTTGGGAAAATCTATACTAAGGTGTATGAGGGCAAACTGATAGGTCTCTACATAACCAGAATAAAAGTTTTCTGCAAAAATTAACTTTCCAGAATTAGAAGAGAGCCTGCAAAGTGACCTGATTAAACCTATTTCTAAAGAAGAAATAGTATATACAATTCAACATATGAAAGTACATAAGTCGCCAGGGCCTGATGGTATTACAGCTGAATTTTACAAAGAGTTTGCTGATAGTTTGGGAAAAGAATTGTCTCATGTATTTAATTATATAACTAAAAATAAAATTAGTGACCCCCACCTCAATGCGTCAAAAACAATTTTCATACATAAAACCAATTCGGATCCCCTTAACCCAGATAATTACAGACCAATAGCACTAATGAATGTGGATATGAAAATTTTAACATCAATTATAGCATCGAGACTAAAGAAGGTTTTGATATATCTAATTTCTAAGGAACAAGCTGGATTTATGGCAACTAGACAAACCAGCGATAACACACTTACACTGCATAATATGATGAAGTATGCTAAAAAAAAACAACTTTAATATCTATGCTCTTATAATAGATGCCCAGAAAAGCATTTGATAGAGTAGACATAAATTTTTTGTTTGATGTGTTACCCTATTTTAACTTGCCCCAAGAATTCATTCAGATGCTACAAATATTATATAGTAATCCATACACTACGCTATACATCAATAGGACTTATTCTAACAGAATACAGGTTAAAAATGGTACTCGTCAGGGTTGTCCCATGTCCCCCTTATTGTTTAACCTATATCTAGAACCCCTATTTTTATATATCAAGCAAAATCTGTATCATAATGCACCAATAATTTATACGAATAAAATATTAATGTCAGCATTCGCCGATGATCTTATTATTTATTGTACAACCCCAATTTCAGACAGTGAAAAGATATTAAAGCTCATAAACGAATTTTCAGTAGTTTCTAATTATAAAATTAACTTACAGAAAACGAATATCTTCCCATTAAGAACCCCAAAGCCTTTTTCACTAATGGCCCTGATGGGGAAGTTAACATGTAAAGAAAATATTAAATATTTGGGTATCAACTTCTCTACGGATAATAAGGACTTTTATAACAATAATGTTAAACGAGTATGGGAACACATAATAGCTGATTGTGACAGATGGAAGTATCAATAGTGAAAATGAATATACTACCACGAATGTTATACATATTTAGGTCTGCCCAATTATCAATTTCAAAAACAGTTTTTAAACAAATGCATAAAGATCTAGCTAAATTTATCTGGAACCCAAAAAGAACTAGAATATCTTATGAGAAATTAATGACCCCTAAAACAAGAGGGGGGCTTGAGCTACCAAACTTTGAAGCATATTATTTGATTGTAAACGCTAATAAAATTTTAAGAATTGCTAATTATGATGTAACGAATACAACATGGATACCAACTTGGGTGGTCTTGAATCATAAGCATATTTTGGATAGGAAAATAAATCCTAAAGCATTGCCCTTTATGGACAAAATTAGTCTGATAAAATATGGGGTCATGGACCACATAATAACCTGTGTCTCATCTTTGCAAACTTTATTTCAGTCCGTAGATTTATTGCAATATATGATGGTTCTTCAACCTTTCCACAGGAATCCTAATTTTAAACTAAATAATCAGCTGATCGATCTCAGCAAATTTCCATTAATACTTAATCTGACTCTATTTGATGTTTTTAATAAACTTGACTTATCGGCTTTACAAATTAGACAGGAAATGAATCTACCTAGAAGTTACATTGTTATAATGAGACAAGTTAAAGAACTTGCCTTGAGCTACTTTAGGAACTTTAAACCTGCAGCCGGATTTGTGGATAAGTGCTCTGAATTGTGGCAAGCTATCCAACAAGACACTAAATTTATAGCAACTGCATATAAATTAATTAAGGATTTGAAATTTCAGGACAAAATTTTGCTTTCAGAGTATTGGGTAAAAAGTAACAGTAACAGACAATCAGATATTAAAAGCAATTGATATAACTAGGAAATCAGTTTCTTTTCAAAAACTGATGTACACGCAATTGATGATTTGGAACAATGCATATTACACACATCTTAGATTACATAAATTTAACCCTAGGAATTCTCCAATTTGTCCATACTGTGCAGATCAAACAGCGGATCTTCTTCATATGTTCTGGAGTTGTAAATGCGTATATAAACTTTGGAACTCTCTTAAAGTACAACTGCAAAAGATGGGTTATCAAAGTTCTACACTGTCATGGGAATTTATGATTCTACACATTCCTCAAAGAGAGCTTTCCAGATCGCAAACTATTATTTGTATGAATATTTTTAGCTGATGAAACTCTATATAGCCACAAATTGGCTAGAACCACATAAGACATCATGGAATAATTTTAAGCTTGTGGCTATAAAGCATATACTAGCACATAAATTACTTCTGAAACAAACTAACAAAAATATTAATAACCCGAAAATATGGGAAAAGGTCTTCAATATTATATTAGCATGATACTGATTTTAGGAATATATTAAATATAGGAAGCATTTCATGTAGATATTGTATAAATGGTTTGTAGTAGTTATAGTGTATTATGTGTGTGATGTTTATTGTATTTTTGTAATGTTTTTGGAAAATATATTTCAATAAAAATTTATTATGGAAAAAAAAAAAAACATCACACCACCACAAGTATTTTGTATTACAAGACACAAAATCTCAAAAAAAATAGAAGCAATGTTAGCAATCCTATAGTAAATACACTAATCTCATTCTCCAAGACATTAAAACCTTACCTTAAGTAAACCACTGACACCTTTTATCATTTTCCTGTGCATATATAAATAACACATAGTAATGTGTAGAATTTCAACTATATTACCATACATTCATTATAAGCTTCACTTTGCCAGCAAGTGAGTTACTACAAACACTGCAATACACTAACTAGCTATAAATTTAACCAAATGTAGATAAATGTTTTTAATCTTTTTATTTGTTTTTGATCTATTATCTCATCTGTTAGTACTGTTACTATTTAATTTTGTTTGACCTCACACTGTGGTTGAAGAATTGATTGGGCTAACACATTCACATTTTAACTTAATTGAATAAAAATAAAATTGAACTGAATCAAACTAGGCAATACAGTGATGCAGCAATTAGCTCTGCTACATCAGAGCACTTATTTTATTTATTTATTTTGAAATGGTTTCTAGCTAGGGTGCCTTGTGTGAAGAGTCTATGCATTTTTCCTATATCAGCAGGTTTTTACTGGGTGGTATAGTTTTCTCCCACATCCCGTAGACATGTTTTAGATAAATTGACAATCTTCCAAACTGTCCATAGCTGTGTGTGTGTGTGTGTGTGTGTGTGTGTGTGTGTGTGTGTGTGTGTGTGTGTGTGTGTGTGTGTGTGTGTGTATGTGTATGTGTATGTGTGTCTGTATGTGTATGTGTGCATGTGTGCATGTCCATTGATAGACTGAAATCCTTTAGCAGAGCTGCAGGTAGGATGGAGTAAAGGTGGTGGCTGCCCCAGGTGCTAGCTGTTAGGTGGCATCATTAGCACTGTAGCAGAGGTGCTGATTGGTCCTTGCAAGTTAGTGGTATGATCACTACCTCGTTGCTCAGTATAGGAGTGCAGGAAGACATGTTTTGGTTCCCCACTCTTGATGATGGGTGCTAACTTGGGTATTGCCCAAAGGCACCAATTATTGCAGCTACAGTTCTGTCATTTGGAGCAACAGATTTGCTGTCTTATGTCCACAGAGCAACTTGATCTGGCCATTCTATGACCATAAATTACATTAAGTAGGTACTGGTGAATGCATGAATTAACTGAATTATGTAGTCAAATATGTAAGTACACAGAGGAGAGTCATAGATTGTGTTGTGCTGCATAATACTTTGTTTGCCTTGTGCCATTCTGATGACAAAGAATCAGGGATCATTTAAACACTTATCACAATATCGCTCCGATATTTTCTATCATGTGATCATGTAGTATAAAGTACCAATGACAAACCCATTCCCTCTGTGTCATTTGTCCAACTCTGTCTCGCCTGGCCTTTTATCACTTGTCTTTTGCCTTGCTTTATAAACTCAACACAGATAGCATACCCTCCCAGGTAAGGGGATGAAAGTACCCCCACTTCCACTGCAGAAATATTTTCACCAGTGCACATATTTTACAGAGTTCCTGAAAAATCCCTGGATCCTGGTAAGGGGATGAAAGTAAACCAATTCCACTGCAGAAATATTTTCACCAGTGCACACATTTTACAGAGTTCCTGAAAAACTGACTCATTTGATTATTGTTATGCCCATCTCATTCAGAGAAATATCCTTTATCCATCCATCTCAAAATCTTGAGTCTTTTTAATGCCACCCTTCCTCAAAATCCAACTCCCAAACTCATGTAGTGCAATAGGCCAAACAAGGGTTTTCAACATTCTAAGCTTTATGGCCTTGCTAATAGCAGATCTTTCCATAACTATATAAGCAATCTAATTACTGACCTACCCAGACCATTTCCTCACTACAGTTGCCATTCTGGCTGTTAACCCTCCGAAACATGGACATACCCACTTGTTCAACATATGTTCCATGGCAGCATGCATCAAAGGCTTCCTTTTGTAGAAAAAAAATATACTATCATCTTTATTTTGTAGTTGTTCATTTCAAAACAATACTCTCATGACACCTGACTAGTAGCTGCTGCAGTTCTGCTGGGGATGTTACAATGAGGGATATGGCTTCAGCATAATATTGGCTGCTAATGTTTCAACCATGTATTTGAAAACTGATCCAAGACAGTTCATCTGCAGAGTCCCTTTAAAACCTTTATTGTACAGACTGAAGCAAATTAGTGTGATAAGGCAGCCTTGCCAATCAACCCCCTTCATTTGGGCTGCTTTTGAGAGAACTTTCTGTACCCTGATAGAAGCTCACTGATTTATACATATATTTATCATGACAATGACAATATTATTCGCACATTCATTTGACATAGCACTTTCCATATCTTACAATGGTCTCCTGAATTAAAAGATTTTTTACAGTCAACAAATGTCATTTACAGAGGGTGACTGTACTACTGTACTCATGCCTTTTCCAGGGCCATTGCTAACATTTTGTGGACCCCCAGCAAGTTGGAATCCTAGGTGCCCTACAGCAGAGATTGTGTTGCTGCAGTATACTGTAGTGCTCACCACAGCACCTCAACTACAACTACCATCTCCTGATTATCTAACCAGCTCACAACTACTTCCCTTTCCATCACAGTCTTCCCACTCCTTCCTACTGCATTTGCTCTCCATCTTTCACAGTCTCAGTATGTACAAGTTTATTTACTTTAGGTCAAACATGCACAAATGCATGCATTTCATTGTCAGATAGTACACACATAGACCATCATGTGGGTACTTTCTTGTTATAAACTTGCTTGCCACACAAAAGTAGCCATTTTCACTGAA
This sequence comes from Protopterus annectens, assembly GCF_019279795.1. Lineage (NCBI taxonomy): Eukaryota > Metazoa > Chordata > Ceratodontiformes > Protopteridae > Protopterus > Protopterus annectens. Next base: position 1,788,913,688 of record NC_056737.1, on the reverse strand, counting down.
GTGCAGTCCGTCCACCACCATTTATACCCATAACTTGTAATAAAGTCCACTTGATCAATCTCCTGGTCTTCATAGCATGTTATTCATGCCAATACCTGTTGCATACTTGATCTAATCATTCTGACAAACTAGACCATTACAGCCAACAATCATTCATGTACAAGGTAAAGATAGTTTATTCAATTGGTACATAAAATCCTTCCTCATATTTCTTCTTTTTATTTACCTGTTGTTGACAGAGTTAGCCTCTTTAGGCTAGAGGCCTCTTTTCAAGGGAGACCAAAGGTGGTATTCATACTGATACTTGGCCAAGGAAACAGGGAAGTTCCCCTACATGTTAACATACAGGGACACTATTGTGGGTGACTCTTCCTGCTTCCCATTCAGCAGGAAGGCTGTTCGGAGAAGCAGGGAGAGAGAATGGAGTGTATTGAGAATGGAGACAAAGTGGATTCATGAAGGAGAAGAGAATCATTGCATATGGAAGGAGGAAAGGAGGTGCATAGCAAAAAGGTGACATTGGAAGTGCAGATGTGTGTAGCAGAGCATGAAGAAGAAAGAGTGGAATGTCAGGAAGAGTTGAAGGCAGTCAAGCCTTCAAAACAGTAGTGTTATATGGGAGAGAGGTTCTACCCATATTGGACTTGGAAATCATCTTTCAGCAAGATCTTTTAAAGGAATAAGATACAAAATTAACCTGTATCCCAACACTCTAATCGGCGGGAAGTTTACTTAAAAGAGGTGGTCGACCAGAGTGAAGCAGAGAGCAAGATGGCAGCATTGTGGGGTGACATTTTGGAAAAATACAGGAAGAGGAAGTGGTGGAGAATTTAGTAAAGAAGATAATGTATGCCAAGATGGTAAAAGAAGGAGAGAAACAAGTGGAGGAAGGAAAAGAGATGGCGATGAAGAAATATGTGAGAATAAGTAGCAAAGAAGAAAAAGGGCTCAAAGTATGAGGTTTGGGACACTGTGATAGCACCTTTGGATACTTCCCCCAAAGAGTTAAGAGTTTTTAATAAAGAGACATATTGTGACATTTTGTTTGTGTCTAGACAGTATATGGAAACATTTTTGGAACAGTATGAATTAAAAAAAGACTGTAATCTTTGGAACTATTATGTGGTACAAGTGTTTCATAGATAAGCTAAAAAGACATTTTTTGTACAGTTTTGAATGGAAGTTGAAAAAGAAGTGTTAAAGGACTATTAAAAGATATTATGTAAAGAAGTTATGGACACCAAGGTTGGGAATGTGGGTAATTTTGAAAAAGGAAAATGAAAAAGGGTGAAAGGGGAAAGGAAGTTTAAAGTGTAATTGTAAAAGAAAATAAAAAAGGCAGGAAGCCACACATTTGATAAGGAAAACATCTGGATATGCTGGGAATATCTGGACATTTTAGAGGTATGAATGTGAAGTATATGGTCCAAACACAGTGCAGGATAGTGTACCTAAAGTACAGATTGTGAAGGCTGCCAGCCTAGCTAGATAGAATTTTGTAAATAATTCTGCCGTTGTAATTATTAATGTAATCCACAGGCTTGTTCTACAAATGAATAGAGAACTGTGTGTTATGATTAAGCTATATGTTGTACCGAGCTTCAAAAATGTAACCACAGTGCACCCTGCTGGAAGAAAGCTGATAAGTCAAGCATTTTAAGACTGTTTGATATCAAAGCTCAGAGACAGGATGTCTGGACTAAGGAATCTTTTCTATTGTCTTAGGACAAGAGTTAATTACTAGATTTTACATGTAAAATGCATTTTATTGATGTGGCTTCCTGCAGGTGCAGATTATAAAAAGAAATGCAAATTCTGAGTTTCTATTAGCCTGGGAAATTAAATCAGAACTGTTAAGAATGATGTAATCTCTAATGACTCAGCAATACTGTGTTATCAATTTAAGACCTTCCCAGAGAGAAAGATAGAGCATTTTGGATTTTGTCTGAACCTGTTAACAACTCACCAGCACTCTGTCTTTTAAGTAAAGCAGTATTTAGAGCTTTGATTTCTCTTAGAGTTAGATAGGAATTTAGCCAGATTAGACTAGCTGTTTTCTATATCTGTCACTATCCTTCGATGTTTTAAAGTTTTTCCTGTAATTTCTGAACTCTGTTATATCATTGTTTTGAAGTAAGAAGTATTGACTTGTGTTTTTATTATTTATTATTAAATATTTTTAAACCTTTCAACTGTGTCTGTTTTGTGTATAGATAATTTAAGCTCTTAGGGTGCATTGCATGTATTTGGTGACACTGTAACAGCCACTCCTAAATAGCCTTCAAGTCTCAGTCACACTTACTATTTGGATAATAATATTGCACAGTACAATTGGTCGCCCTTTGGTAAGGGCCCTATAGTAGATGATATTAGTGGTTGGTGGCAGTCAGTACTGCCTTATAGTCTAGGCACAAAGGGGGCACAGCTTGAGAACCTGTGCCAGCCTTCCGCAGAAGTGTCTGTTTGTTGTATCTAAATCAAATCTTAAGGTGTGTGTGTTTCAGCTGCTTGGGCAGGGACACAAAGCACTGGTTGGACAGAGAGGGTGCTGGAGGTTTTGGCTTGAATACTAGGCTGAGATCTGTACCCTATAGCTGTGCTACTGGGGAGTCTTATTGGGGATCTGGAAAGAAAGGGAAAAAACAGCCCCAGACTGACTGTGATCTCTGTGTGCTCTAAAGGGAAATTGTACTTTACTGGGTGTGTACTTGTTATCCTGCTAATGTGCATGCTCATCACTGGTGAGGATTGAGGCTCCTTGATTACTGGGCCAATCACGGGCATCAATCAGAGTATTCTGATATCCCATTCCTGACATTCTATACTGAAGCTGTGTAAATCATCTGTAACAGGACATGGACTGCCATGTCTCCCATGTAAAATGATTACTCAGGAGAAATGTATGTATTGAATAGGGACACACAGATGAATTGTAGAAATTAACACAAGGAAAGAACACAGGTGAAACAACCTAATGTACAGCACAGGTGGGCATGTCAATGAAAGATGGTTGCAGCAGCAAAACCAATCACATATCTATATGGTACAGTAGGGACTGTACAGTGAAAATATGTTTTATGTAACTGTCACACAAGATGACATAACAATGGGGAGGATGTCTGTGTGAGATAAACATCTGTACATGAATAATGCAGAGGACTTCTATCAAGAATCTGACATACAATTAGGGTAGGGGGTATATTGTGAAGCTGTGCATACTGATATCCCTGAATATTAATGTACTCTTAGCAGAGGTCTCCAGCAAGGTGGGCACAGGTAAACTCTCATGAAAAACATTACAAGTACTAACCACAATCATGGACAATATTGAATAATACCACCAGTAATCCCATGCCTCTGACTTAACATATGTGATTTAGAGTGATAAGTGATGAGTCTACACACACACACACACACACACACACACACACACACACACGTGAACAACTATTATGATACAGCCACAGTATATGAGGGTAACCATGCACACTATCCTGACACTGTAACATCTGCTGGAAGTGTTAGAAGGGACACTGCTATACCTGTATGCAACAGTATGAGCAAGACAGGCTAGTTGACTGGTGTGCATGGCATATATATATATATATATATATATATATATATATATATATATATATATATAGATATATATATATATATATATATATATATATATATATATATATATATATATATATATATATACAGATGTAGATATATATAATATATATAGATATATAGACATATATATATATATATATATATATATATATATATATAGTTATATTTTCTACAGAAAGAATACCTAGTTATGACCAATAAGCTGTGTGACAGTGCACTGTGACAAAGGAGGTACACTTCAGCTGCATATCACTGGAAGATATGTAGGAAGGTAAATGAAGAAGGATGCATTGTATACAGTTACTGGTGTGATGAAAGCTGGGAACCATTAAGGTATTATGGCATCTGATGTACATGCCCTTCACATACCCAGTACCTGTGTTACATTCAAGGCAGTAGTCAGCACTGTGACCACATACTGATGGATGTACCACTTATCATCTACCCCAGGACATGGGTCACATACCTACTGGTCTGATTATAGGGAGCGATGACCACATTAAACTTGGGTAGTGTGTTTTTTTCATGAATTAACAAATCCCCCATGTCTCTTGTCAGTGCAGGTGTTGTCATAGCTGTGGCAGCAGTTTTTGGTATGTGTTGCTACTCTCTGTATTATACTAATATCACAGTTGGAGTCAATGACTTCACACATTCTGTTGGCCTTCAGGCAGCTGTTTGGACATGGCATGTGTATGTCACCTGTGATGTCCATCACTTACGTAATGGGCAGGAAATGGCCTAGCAGACAGCCCTGATATACAGACCTGATCACTGGACCTGAGTTATGTCACGTCACACATTTCAGCATAGTGAGATGATATGTCTATGATACACTGGTGTACTCATTTAGTGATATAGCTGGGGGTGCACAAGCCAGTGCATTTCTTGTGCTAGTCCCAAGCCCAGATAAATGGAGAGGGTTAAATTAGGAAAGGCATCCAGTGTAAAACTTTTGCCAAATGACATAAGTGAATAGCAATACAGATTTCCATACCCAATAAGTCAAGGCTCAGGTTAACAACTACCACCATCAGGGTGTTGGTTGAAATTGGGCTACTGTTGGCCAAAGGAGGAGAAGATGAGGGAGAAGGCATGCCCAAAGGCAGGAAGAGAGGAGGAAGGTTAGGAGTATTGTAGTGAGGTTATGAACTTTGAATGTTGTCAGTATGACTGGTATAGGCAGAGAGCTAGCTGATATGATGGAGAGAAGGAAGGTTGATATATTGTGTAAGGAAGAGACTAGATGGAAGGGGAGTAAGGACAGGTGTATCAGAGGTGGGTTTAAATTGTTCTATCATGGTGTGGATGGGAAGAGAAATGGGGTAGGAGAAATCCAGAAAGAACAGTATGCCAAGAGTGTTTTGGAAGTGAAAAGAGTGTCAGAGTGATATTTATGAAGCTGGAAATTGATTTTTGGTGATGAATGTTGTTAGTGCATATGCTCTGCATGTTGCGTGTGCCAAGGATGTGAAAGAAACATTTTGAAGTGAGTTGGCTGAAGTGCTGTTGAGTTTACCCAAGGGCAAGAGAGTGGTGATTGGAGTGGATTTCAATCAGCATGTTGATGAAGGTAACAGAGTGGATCAGGAAGTGATGGGGTAGGTATGTTGTTAAAGAGAGGAATGCAGAAGGTCAGATTGTAGTGGATTTTACAAAAAGGATGGTCACGGCTGTGGTAAATATATATTTTAAGAAGAGGGAGGAGCATAGGATGTTGTACAGGAGTCAAAGAAGATGCACACAGGTGGATTATATCCTATGTAGGAAGGCCAGTCTGAAGGTGATGGAGACTGTAAAGTTGTGGCAGGGGAAAATGTAGTTAGGCAGCATAGGATTGTGGTCTGTAGGATGATGGTGATAAAGTAGAGTAGGAGGAGGAGTGTGCAGACAGTGCCAAGGATCAAATGGTGGTAAGTGAAAAAGGGTGATTCTGAGGTGGAGTTCATGGAAGAGTTAAGACAGGCTATGGGTGGCAGTGAATAGTTACCAAATACCTGGGTAAAAGTAGAAGAGCTGGTAAGGGAAACAGCTAGAACGATGCTTGGTGTGACATCTGGACAGAGGAAGTAGGAAAAGGAGACCTTGTGGGTGAATGAGGAAGTACAGGAGATTATGCAGAGAAAGAGGATGGTGAAGAAGAAGTGGGATTGTCAGAGAGTTGAAGAAAGTAGACAGGAGTAAAAGGAGATGAGGATTATGGCAAAGAGAGAGGTGGCAAAGGCTAAGGTTAAGGCGTATGGAGAGTTGTATGAAAGGTTGGACACTAAAGAAGGAGAAAAGGACCTCTACCAATTGGCTAGACAGGGGGACCAAGCTGGGAAAGATGTGCAGCAAGTAAGGTTGATAAAGAAGCGAGGAGAGTGTGTTGAGCAGATGGAAACAGTACTTTGAGGGGCTGATGAATGAAGAGAATGAGAGAGAAAGAAGGCTGGATGATGTGAGAATAGTGAATCAGGAAGTGCAATGAATTAGCGAGAAGGAAGTAAGAACAGCTATGAAGAGGATGAAGAAAGGAAAGGCTGTTGGTCCAGATGACATACCTGTGGAAGCATGGAGGTGTTTAGGAGAGATGGCAGTGGAGTTTTTAACCAGAATGTTTAATGAAATCTTGGAAAGTAAGAGGATGTCTGAAGAGTGGAGAAGAAGTGTTTTGGTAATGATTTTTAAGAATAAGGGTGATGTGCAAAGCTGCAGTAACTACAGAGAGATAAAATTGATCAGTCTCAGCATGAAGTTATGCGAAAGAGTAGTGAAAGCTAGGTTAAGAAGGGAGGTGATGATTAATGATCAGCAGTATGGTTTCATGCCGGGAAAGTGCACTACAGATGCTATGTTCACTCTGAGGGAGTTGATGGAGAAGTATAGAGAAGTTCAGAAGGAGATGCATTGTGTCTTTGTGGACTTAGAGGAAGCATATGACAGGGTGCCTTGAGAGGAGTTGTGGTACTGTATGAAGGAAAAGTCGGGAGTGGCAGAGAAGTATGCAAGAGTGGTACAGGATATGTATGAGGGTAGGTGTGACAATCGTGAGGTCTGTGGTAGGAGTGATGGATGTGTTTAAGGTGGGATTTCATCAAGTAACAGCTCTCAGCCCTTTCTTATTTGCAGATTTGGTGATGGTTAGGTTGACAGATGAGATCAGAATGGAGTCCCCGTGGACTATGATGTTTGTGGATAGCATTATGATCTGTAGTGAGAATAGGGGACAGTTGAGGAAACCATGGAGAGGTTGAGATATGCTCTAGAGAGGAGAGGAGTGAAGGTCAGCAGAATTAAGACAGTATATGTGTGTGAATGAAAGGGAGGGCAGAGGAATGGTGAGAATTCAGGGAGTTGAGTTGGAGAAGGTGGATGAGTTTAAATACTTGGGATCAACAGTTCAGAGTAATGGTGAGGGTGGAAGAGCAGTAAAGAAGAGAGTACAGGCAGGGAGGAGTGGATGGAGAAGAGGTGTCAGGAGTGATTTGTGACAGTCAGGTAGCAGTAAGAGTGAAAGGGAAGGTCTACAAAAGAGTAGTGAGACCAGCTATGTTATATGGGTTGGAGACAGTGGCATTAACAAAAAGGAAGGAATCAGAGCTGGAGGTAGCAGAGTTAAAGATGTTAAGATTTGCATTGGTATGATGAAGATGGACAGGATTATGAATCAGTATATTAGAGGGTCAGCTCAGGTTGGACAGTTTGGAGACAAAGCCAGAGAGGCGATATTGAGCTGGGTTGGACATGTAGTGAGGAGGGATGCTGGGTATATTGGGAAAAAGATGCTAAGGATGGAGCTGCCAGGTAAGAGGAAAAGAGGAAGGCCTAAGTTAAGGTTTATCGATGTGGTGGGGGGGCATACAGGTGGTGGGTATGATACAGCAAGATGCAGAGGACAGGAAGAAATGGAAACAGATGTTCCACTGTGGTGACTCCTAACGGTAACAGCTGAAAGGAGAAGAAGATGACAGTGCTGATTGAATAATTCAGTGTGGATTTCTGTCAAATGCCTTAACTTGGTCAAGTTCCACAAGATGATACTGTTGTCATCATGCATGCCCTCGATATTCTCTTTGAGAACATCTGTCAGATGTAACATACATGATGAAGCATTAACAACTCACACAGGTCTGTTGCACACAGTCAGAATATTACTAGTGTACATGTAGAAGAAGCCCATGATGACATGTCGGTCTACCTTAAAGTCAAGGAGAGTCAGGATGTCTCTATACATGCATCCATCAAGTGCTGTCCCCTCAACTCAAGTGGATGTACCTTGTATGGGAACATAGCCTGTGTGTATGTGTTCTGAAGTGTATATTCAACCAAATCAGGAAGGTGTATGTGCTGAGTCATGCCACAGGTGATCTGTGATGTTGTCACAGCCCATTGATCCATGTGATAGGCCGAAATGAAGGTAAGATAGTGCATACAGCCTATCATGAGCTGGCCTAGGGAGCTGACACAATTCCCCATGCAGATATCATTCAGAAACCCTCCCAGCTGGGGAATAACTCTTACATCAGCTGATGTGTAACCAGCTGGCTCACAGACAGAACACATACTGTGAAAGTTGGTGAATCAACCTGTGCCAGTAAAGTTGTCACCACTGGCAAATGCCAAAGATCTGTGCTTGGCCTTTCACTGTTTGGACTATATTTCACAACAGGGCAGGCTAAAGTATATGGCCTTTGTCTTACCAAGTTGGCTGATTTGTGCATATTGGATGTAATCATTGAATCCACCAATGATGAAAACATAGTACAGTCGGAGCTAACACAGACAACTAAATGGTGACAAAAGCACATGCTCTGCAAATAAATGCAGAAATGTGCCTTTGCTATGTTGTCCATCTGAAAAGTAGAATTCCATGTTAATCACAGCATTGACAACAGTCCTGCTATGCTGAAACCCAGTGATGCAAGCACTGGGAACACATGGTGATAGCAATCTGAACTTTGACCACTAAGCGTCTACACTGGTATTGAAAGCCTATGTTGTACACATTATAAGTCACACCATCATATTGAGATCTTAGGATTGTATGACAGCACTGTAGTCAAAACTCATCTGAACACTAATAGAATATAATGCTCTCTTTTGCATGTACCTCACCAGACATTCAGCAGCAAGAAAGACCACAGGGCTTTCTCAGCAAGAAAACACAGGGCCTTCAAACCATGCCATGATGTATGTGGCTAGATTAAAAGATATGTCACTGTAATCTTTCTTTAATGGGATGAGATAACTTCTTCCTGGCCTCCAGGCCAATCTCTGACCATGCCCTGGTGGAAGTACTTCATATCCAAAAATCTGATATAGCTGATGACATCATCAGTGTCTGTTGAGGAGAATATAGAAATAGTGTCTCACATGCTGGTGTAAAAGGCTGTCTGTAATGTCAAGCAAGAGTTCATATACACCCACACACCCAGTTGACTGCAGTGAGAATAGAATCTCCAGACTACAGACCTCTGTATTTAAGGCAAACACCACTGCACAAATCTGACTTAAGTGTCTCAGACAACACTTCATAGCTGATGACATCAGCAGTGTCTGTTCAGGAGAATATAAGTGTCCACACACACACACACACACACACACACACACACACACACACACACACACGCACACATGCTACCTATCGAAGTACACAGACTACAGAACCCAGTACTTTATGCAAGTTCCACAGCACAAGTCTGACTTGGAGTGTCTCAGACAACACTTTAGATAATATAACAGCATCTCATACAGTAGTGTACATTGCTCTTTGTAATGTCAATCAACAGCTCACCCACCTACTCACACAGTTGACTGCAGTGAGAATATAACCCATACTTATCTAAGTACACAGACTACAGAACAGAGTACTTTACACAACCTCCATGGCACAAATCTGACTTGGAGCATCTTAGCACTTTATAGCTGATTGCATCCGCAGTGTCTGTTGAGGAGAATATAACAGTGTCCCACATGCTGGTGTAAAATGGTCTCAATAATGTCAAGCAAGAGCACACACACACACACACACACACACACACACACACACACACACACACACACACACACACACACACACACACACACACAGTTGACCGCAGTGAGAACAGAACCCCACAGACACTACAGAACAAAGCAATTTATGCAAGCACCACGGTACAAGTCTATAGTAGATGAGATCAGCAGGCCATGTGGTAGACAAGAAGTTGGGAGGCCTGCATAGGTTCATAGTAAGCAACTAGCCTAATGACCCTACAGTGTTTAGAAGCCAAAAATACAAGTACCCTTATTGACCATAGTTAGATGGTCATTGTTAACAGAGTAATTTTGTGAGCACCACCCATTAGCTATATCCATGAGAAACATACGTGCCACCCCAGAGGTGAATTTACAATCAACCAAACAGTAGTAAAGGTTGAGCTTGAACAGGGTTATTGAGAAGCACTGCTTCATGTTCAGTTGGAGCATATAACAGAGGAGCGTGAATCTCTAGAGGATATATCTGTCTCCCCAGCATGTTCTGCTTATGTCACAGGTTAGGCTGAGAACCATGTGGCAAGTTATTCTTGTCTCATTTGATTTGCAGATGTCCAGCATTTCCAGTAGGACAGGGTCTGGGACTGCTCTGTAGGGCAGGCATAGGTCACCTCTCAGCACCCTGCATGATACTGAGCACAGTGATAGGTCTTGCAGTCTTTCCATGTTTGTCATTTTTGGAGGCCCTGGAGTCTCCCAGGCACAAACCTGTGTTTCTCCAATTGCTGCAAGTATATGGTTAGGTTCAGACAGAAGGAAACATTGTACTTCATTAGTGGTCTGATAAGGGTAGAATACAGCAGAAGTATGACAACCATGGACTTTGACCACCATGGTCTTGGAAGTGATGTCCATATGTATGATGTGCACAATGCAAAATATATGTGTCACCACTATGGAAACATAGTGATGAAAGTGTAGATTGATATCAATGTGTGTTCCCAAGTCACACAACACTGTGTTTCAGCTTACAGGGCTGCTATATATATTGCATAATTAGCATGGGAACTTCATTGCCTAAGGGGATAATGAGGCATTGTATGTTTTCAGGTTCAATCCATGAGTTTGGCACCAATCATTTGTGTGTGTCAGCCCCTTCTGTAATATGTTACCATCATTAGGGGACTCTATATGAATGCTTCCATTTATCAATCATCTGAAATCTTGGTAAACCACAGGCCATCTTCCATTGCCTGCACTTCAGGGAAGTAGTTTGCAAACAGTTGAGGGATCAGCACAGATCCTTGTGTGGTATTCTAATGATAAGTGGCTAGTGGTGGAGGTCCAGTCTTCAACTTTAAGAGTGTGTGTTCTGTTGGTGAGCCAGTTGGCTATCTATCTTCTACTGTATGGCTTAATTCTACAAGGGAGATCTTCACTACGAGACATGAATGGGGACAGTGTCAAAGGCCTTGGATAACACAATATAGGTGATGTGTCCTGTTCTCCCTTATCAAGGTCTTTGAGTTCAGTATCAAAGAAGTTCAAAAGGTTCAATAAGCAACCTCTTTCCTTGACAAGAACAAAATGGGTTGGGTCAAGTGTGTTAAAGGTCATCTATATCCCTATGGTTATGGTCAATGCTGATTCCTTCCCCAGCCTTGCAGATAAAGCTTTTTAGGTGTATGGGTCAATAATTCTAGATCTGTATGTTACCAGATTGATATGCATTGCGTATCACACAACATTTGATATTGCATTTTGTAGTGTTTTTGATAGATGTGTGAAAAAGGTACTGAAACAGCAATGTTGCAGTGTTTGGGGGGTGTGGCAAAACATGGATGTATTGTAAATATGTGACATATTGTTATATAGGCCTTCAGTTTGTAACATTTCCACATGTAATTTCATGTCATGGACAGGAAATGGACAGTAGACAGCAGTGATATAGAATAATATGTACATTTCCATAGTGCAGCGAGCAGCGGGTTTGCTCGATCATTGGCAAAATGCATATGGATGCAAGATACACATGTTTGCGTGTAGTTAAGCATTGTGCAAATGCGAGCTGCATTGCTAAAGTCTGACAGTTAGTATTGAGTCTATGAAACACACCTACTGCTTAACTGATTCTGTTGCAGCATGAGTTAATGCATTATTATATTATTTTGGGGGGCCGGATAGTACTGGGTTCGAATCCAGGTGTATCTAATACTTTTAATTATAGAGTGATATTGCAATGACATAAATTGTTTATAGGAGAGGTGTTGCTGTGTGTTGGCATAGTGCAGCAGTGTTAAGCGGCATTGAGTGGAGGTAACCACAGCTGTTTGAGACCAGTCATCATGGCTGCACATTGGTGAGCAGTGCACACATCCACACAAGCATGGAGCTCAAAAAGTGAAGAGATCCATTGCTTTTCCAGTTGTGTGTGATTCTACTTTTTGACCAGATTAAAGTGGTCAAATGGGGTAGATAGGAAAATGGTGAAATGGGGAGCAAGTAAGGTGAAGAACAAAGGTAAAGCAGGACAGGAATGTGCAGGAGGGAAGTAGGAAAGAACCATATATATCCATTTCTTTAACAGTGTAAACTGAAGATATGTTCAAAATATTAAGTGAATTTGATTGAACTGTCACCTCCAGAGAGAGGGGTGACCACAACATAGTTGTAAACAATGCCAAATGGAGAGTTATGTATGGGATGATTTATTTATTTATTTTTTATTTTTTTATTTTTTTGTGGGGCAGGTGCCCATTTACTTTGTATTTCACTTAGAGAGGAAAGTTGGGGAAGTGACTTGGATATGTCTGGGTCACGTAAGTTGGGTAGGTAAAGAAGCAATTGCAGACAGACAATACAAACAGGACAAGAGACAGGAACAGTGATGGACACAAATGGTTGGGGGACACCATGATTGGGGTGAGGGTGGGGACACCCTGAGCCCATGGTCATTAAGCTGGGAGACAGTGAGAATCAAGTCTCCAGTCACTGGACTGTCATCACTGTCACCTCACTCCAGTGGTGGATGGAGCGCTTGATATTTCCTTATCCTCATCCTAGTACTATGCAAACTGAGGGCTATCAGCCTCTCCAGCCAGCATAGGAGTGCACCAACAGTGCAGCACACCACCCTATGCACCAACTTGCTGTAGGTGATGAAATCTCCACTTCTTCCACTGCCTCCAGAGGGTACCAGTGGACCAGCCTCTGGGCAGGACTACCTGAGGGTACAGGTAGTGCACTGGCTGCAGAGGCAGTCCTGTCAGGTTGTCTCCCAGATGTGCTTGGCATCTGTGCTGGAGCTAGTGGAGTGGGGCAGGTGGATTCAGTGGGGATGGCCTACTCCACTGTGCTGTGGAGCAGTTAGTGGTACACATGGATGACATGGACACATTTTGATGACACATAATAAAAATAAAAAAAATAAAATAAAAATAAAATAAATATTATTTTTACAATAACATTAAATGAAATAAAAATAAAATAAAAAAAACATTCATAAAGGAAAGTAAAATGAAACAAAAAATATTTTTATAAATAATATAAAATAAAATAAAAAAGTGAGATAATGGTTGGAGTGAGAAAAAAAAGGAGAGATACATTTAATACCTTCATATGTGACATACAATGCATAATACAATTATCTAACTGTATTATCTTAAACTTTTACATTTGAGTGTACATCTCCTAACAGATGCACACTATACTGCAGACTGCAGCAAATAATCCTTGAAATGTGCATATATTGCACATATGCATGCTCCAGTTATACAGATTACAATTTACAGCAGGGCATTTGTGCCACTAGTATAGAGGTTTCAATTTAATATAAATATTATTGGAGAAATATCAGTATTGTATAGTTGTGAAGGTTGGTATTTGAACCCACAACCTCTAACTAAAGTCTAAAATTTTACCCTTATAACTGGTTTGTGCACCAGACTAATGCATGGTTACTTGATTTTACATTTGGGATATGCATATTCAATTTGATACAACTCTATAAAATACCAAGAAGACTATCTTTAACTTTTAATGCTACAATAACACTCCTCCTCTGCTGCATACATACCACATGCTTTTCGTCATTCTTGCAAATCTAGCCCCATGGGCTCAGACATTGCACTCATGATCACTAGCAGCTGGGGAAAAAACAGAACAGTACAGAAGACCATTATGCATACCAGTCTTGCCTATAATCAGCTTTCTAAGTCTTACAAGTACTCTCTGTAATTGATACTTACACAGATGTGGGATGTCCTCAGTCCTAAATTCCTCACTCAAATGGTTGAAAGTAGCCCTCTTCCTCCTCTGTAGGTCATTAAAATGCTGCCTACATTGCTCTCCAGTGCACAGGATACCAGTGGCACTGGATACTGCCTGTGCTAAACTATCCCAAGCCTCAGACTTGTACTAGGAGCCAGAATAGCCCCCTGCAGAAGCCTTTTGTTGTGGCTCTTAACCAAGAGTTTAATGAATATCCTGGACTCCTGGAAAGCCCATCTCTGTGCCCTAAGTCTGGCACCTTCCCCTTAAACACCTGCCTTGTCTACCAGTGGATGTAGAACAATGGAGACTGATGCTTTCTTGACATTTCCAGTTATCATGTTTACTGGACTGCACACACTGCTTTGCACTGCTGATCTCCATTTACCATCACACAAATGCATTGTTCAGAAGTGTGCACCCCTGAGCAATACATTTGCAATTTGGTAAGAGGAGAGCAGCAGTACCAAGCAGTGAGGAATTAAATAATTGCAATTGCAAGGTTATTGAATGTACGGACAGTTGTGTATATGTGTTAGGCAAAGGTGAAGGCCATGCAAGCCACTTAGCAGAATTATACTTACAGGAATATAATACACAGTATATCCACAGTCACACATCTAATAATTAATGTGTTAATACGAGGATAAATAAATGACTGACACAATAATAGTGTCTTTTCCCTCGTACATATAATTAATATCAGGTTTACTATCTAAAGCGTTATAAGTGAGTGTATCTATCTTGGGAAGTGGAACAACAGTAAATGTGTATGGAATATCCTCTATTAGAATCCAGGATCATGTGTATGGCAGTCCTACACTTACACTTGTTACCACAAGAAGGTTGAAATAACACTTATCTATGGTTCAGTTCACTGCTGTAAACTGCAGTGTAACAACAGTAACAAAAAGTTGCACACCCTGTACTAGTGCCTAGAACCATCTGTACTCCAGCCCAACACTTACACCTGCTGCCACAGGACTAGTTACATGGCATTCCTTATTTTACTAATCATTCTTAAGGTCTGGCTGTTAACCGTTGCACATTGCTTAGCAGGTTTGTGCAATGCCCAATAGCATTAATTGAATGTATTCAGATTCTATTTTTGGCTGTTTGGGTCCTGTCTACTTCCTGGGTGGTCCAGTTGTCCAGTTTGCACACTGTAATGCTTCATGCAAATGAGATAAGCACTGCCAAATCCACCATATATTTCCTCCATTACCATGATTGTACTACACGCCGCATCAAGCAAATACTGCCCTCCCCCAAAAAATACATAAAGACAGAAAAGGAAAAAAAGAAAAAAAAAGGCAAGTAGTTGAAATGAGGAAATCAATGAATTACATGCACACAATAAAATGATGGCTCGCATGAGATATGTCTACATAGATATGGATTTGAACTTTCACTCCAATGCACCTTCAGAACACATGATGGGTGCCTTATACCTCTTTGCCACACACATAGCTTTCCAGCAAAGAACTGAACTCATTTTGCAAACAACCAACTGAAACAGTATGTGCAGTGATATCAAACCATACAACTTTTATTTGTACATGTATTATTTTTGGATGTAATGTACTTAGTAATCACACAACCTGTTATGATTATTTCTTGCAAATATACAGCTCTGCCTTATCTTTGCATGTTTGTTGGTCATTCTTCAGTTATCTGACCAGCACTCTGAGACATGCAGTGTGTAATCCATTCTGTATTATTGGCCTTAAAATGTATCAGGATTTTAACTGGAAATAATATCATATGCAGTTGCCAACAAATGCAAAGGGAGGTTGCATGTTAACAAACACAACCTGTGAATTATGTGCTGCTTTCTTACATTTCCAACCTTACATCTAACACTTTGTAGATCAAATCTGGCACACCCAGTGAAAGCAAGGCAACCTACAGTGCTGTTCTGTTTTCCTTTTCCCAGCCAGTAATCTTTCACAGTTGCAATCCATTACAAACACTGAGGGAGTGCTTGCACTATGTTTACATCTCATACGTGGATCAAAGTATTTGGGATTCAGCAATTCTAATGAGTTTGCATCTCATTTGTATATTCACCATGCTAACATGCCTGAATGTACACCATATAAAAAACAACCATGTAGCTAACCAAAATGATGGCAAGGAGGCTTGTTTGTGTTGGGAAGATTGCACATATGCAATTTCTTTGGGATATATCTGTACAGAGGATTATTGAAAGTTAGAAGGTGTGCTTACATTTTGTCAGCTACATACTGTGTATTCTGGAATGTATTTAAGAAAAATATGAAGCAAAGGCATTTTATGAAGCAAAGGCTTTTTATCTGTCTGCATTAGTTAGATGTGCACTTGATGGCATGGGCATGTTTGTCAAGCCATTACACAGGTATACATGATTGCCAACATGTGAAAATGGAATGCTCTTTGATAAATATGTACAGATGTTTTAGGGACAGATGCTTTGATAGCACTGTTAGCATTTCAAAGATGGTTTGGTAGCAATATGTGTCATTTGCCTGTTTGTTTTGGGGGGAGCAAAGCTGTGTTACTGTTATGGCAGAAACAAGGATAGCCTGTTCTTTTGGGGGGAGCAAAGGTGAGTTACTGCTATGCATCAGTAAGGATATGTTGCTGTTGCTATTGTCCTTGTTTTGCATCTGCCTGTTGTTCATATTTCACATCTCTAGACTGTTTATGTTTCTCCCATGGGTAATGTTGAGTGGCTACATTTTCTGTTTTATCAAGAAACAGATATTTTGTAGTCATGTCATACTTGTGCATTATCCTTCTGTTGTCTTTTAGGACACCTAGGACTATGCCAACCAGTTGTGTCAATCCTCAGAGACCCCCTCTTCACTGATGCTTAGAACCAGGTGATAGTGGATGACTTTAAGTATCAAGGTGCCTTTCTGCTGGAATGTGAACGGGGAGATATGGCATGCAGGATGCAAATTTGGCATCAGATTGTTGATGATGTGAATGCCATGGGTGGCCATGGCAGGACATATGAGCAGGTGCACAACAAGGTCAATGACATGATCACATCTGCATGGTGAGCCATGACCAGATGGTTACCAGGGGAGGGCCTGCTAGGGAACCACCTCTAGCACCCAATGAAGAGTTCCTGGACAATACCACGGATGCAGGCAGCTCACAGGAGAGTACAGTACAGCAAGTCTGGATGTTGGTGCAACAATTTCAGAGACAGCAAGCACATTCCAGGAGGAGCTTCCAGCTAGGCTTTGGTTTCTCAACAGTTTGACTCTGTTATATAGTACAATTGAAATCAATACTTTACCTCTATGTCACATGAATGTTTTGGGGGGGGATTGAGGATTACTAAAGCTTTTAGCTTAGGTTGGAATTGTTAGCTGCATTCTTGTTGAAAGTGTAGTTAATGGATATATAAAGGGGTAAAAGTATTACTCCCCTGTGTTACTGTTAAATATGATGATGTTGCCCTTACATTTGGCTTAACTTTTTCCAGGACCATCTGACTTGCAGAGGAGAACATCACCTGCAGATGGGAAGCCAAACATGTTTATGTCAGCACTGCTGAACAATTTAATGAAATTATGTGATGTTGGTCAGGCCTGTTGTGTGTATTGCTGTACTGTCTGTAATAGTGGCAGCACTGTTAGAATGTTAGCATATACTGGACTATAGTAGTGTAGGTATTAATTATTTCTTGTGTTTGTTGTTTTTCATCACAGGTGATATGTCAGTGGAAGTGTGGGCCCTCTGCCATCTGATGTCAGTATATCAGCAGACTCTGATGGTGGTGATCAAACAGATGCACAGTCAGGGGGTGCAGAGATTGAATCTGACACTGAGGTTGACATATAGCCATCCCTTGCAGTTTCATCAGACAAGAGTCAGTGGGCCTATTCCTACCCTTTCCAGTGACCCTTCAGATATTAGACCAGCGGAGGGTGAGGCTGTTGATCAAGGAAGTGTGGCTACTGCAGTTTCAGTGCCTATTGACTCTGGTTGTAGCCAAAGTGTGGGCAAGATGCCACACAGGATGGTTGCTAGGGGGTTCAAGGATGCCATTCCCCTCCCAGCAGATGTTCCATCACAGACACTGCTCTTTCCATGACAGACACTCCTTGGTCCATCACGGAAACCCCTCCTTCCAATGTGTCATTCATCTGATCCAGTTAATCAGCAACACAGTGGAGGCAGCCATGCATGTCAGACTGTGCCACATCCACAACCCTGAGCATTTGTATGGAGCACCTATGGGAACAAGCCTGTCCCTCCATGATGGCCCTAAATATATGTTGAGTGGGACGGGAAGTGACACATGCACCAGGTGGAGGATGGACAGCAAGCCCCCTCCAAGCACCCCTATAAATCCTCCTGCATGGCATGTTTCACACATGTTGGCTACAGCCAGACACAACAGAAACTTAAGCCACAGTAGCCACACTTCCCTGATCAATATCTGTGGTCTCAGTGGACTAGGTAGGTGTAGGCCTACTGGCTGTGTCTGATATAAATGCAGGGGATTGCTATGTGTCAACCTCTGTGTCAGATTCAATCTCTGCACCCCCAACTGTGCCTCAGATTGGCCACTGTCATCATCAGTGCCTGCTGATACATTGACATCACGTGGCACAGGGCCCACAGTTCCAATGTCAGAATCACCTCTGATAAAAAAAAAAAACAAGAACACAGGAATACATTAATACCAGTTCTGCTATAGTGCAATATATGCTAACAAAATAACAATGTTGTCACTATTACAGACAGTCCAGCAATACACACAGCATGGCCTAAGGTCAAAACCCCACACTACAATATTACTGACATAAAAATATTCAGCTTACCAACTGCAAAAGGTAAGCTTTCCTGGAGTCCTGATGGTCTTGAAATAAGTTAAGCAAGTGATAAGGGCAGCAACATCACAATCAATGGTAACACAAGGGGTAATACATTTGCCCCTTTATAGCTGCAGTAAACAATTTAAATAAGAATGTGGCTGACAACTCTATGCTAAGCTTATAACTGTAACAATCTTCAACCCCCTCAACCAAATAAATACATGTGACAAAGAATTAACTTATTCATTTAAATTCCTTAACAATGTGAGTGATAACTGTTTGGGAGGAGGAAATCATAACAGCACTGTATGCTGCCTTACTTCCACTGAGTGTGTCAGCTTAGATCTATAAAGTGCCTCTGGGGAGACTACAAGCCTTTCTCATCAACATAACAAAGAGGCTACAAACCATGCTATGATATATGTGGATAGATTAAAAACTATGTCACTGTAATCTATTTGATATAGGATCATGTCACAGCTGGCTGGCCTCCAGCCCACTATCTGACCATGTCCAGGTGGTATTACCGCATATCCAAACCCATCATATAGCTGATGACATCAGCAGAGTCTGTTGATGCCAGAATAAGTGTCCTACATACCGGTGTAAAATGCTTTTGGTGATGTTAAACAACAATTCACAGACACGCACACACACACACACACACACACACACACACACACACACACACACACACACGCGCACACGCACGCACACACAGTTGACTGCAGCAAGAATAGAACCCCTACCTACCTTAGTATACAGACTACCAATCACCATACTTTATGTAAGCACCACAGCTCAACTCTAACTTAGTGTGTCAGACAACACTTTATAACTGATGACATCAGCAGTGACTGTTTAAGGCAGGCTAGGTGTCCCACATGTATATCATTGAGTATATGGTACCTCGTCAGCCACTGTAGCTAGATAGCATATGCATATAAGTTACTGGGCATATGCAAGATCAGTGCCATTTTATACAGTCAGAGTGAATGCAGTCATGAATGACGATGCAAATGTGAGTGTGCTTGAAGTAATAAGTGAGTCAGTTAGCTTATGTAATTCAAAGTACATGTTCCAGTTACAATTCCAGATGTGTTTATGTACAATAAATATCTTGAACCCATTACAATGCTTTATCATCTCTTTTGAATACACAAGACAAGTGGCATGGTGTCAGAATAGGATAGAAAGTTAAAGCTGCTTACAAACCATGAGGCATGAAGTTAGAAATGGAAAATCATACAGGAGTGAACTTGCAAATATGTCATCAGTTATTCAAAGGTACTTACACTCATTTAGATGATTTTTCAATTACCGAATAAGTAATGACGTATTCAAAACATTTGCAATAATTAACAAGATAACTGAAATGTCTGAAATAGGGACATTATCATAAAAGTATTCAAAATAATTACAGATGTGTTTGAAATAATTTCCAAAGTGTTTAAAATGTGCAAAAAAGCTAAAAAGGCAGAATTTCTTTGCAATGTACTACTTGTTTTACATTAACTGAAGTTATTTGAAGTTTCCAAAGTTTGTGGAACATAAGTTTCCAAAGTTTGTGGAACATTCACGCTGTTTTCAGTGTTAAAACAAAGCCATTTTAGAAAGATTGTTATGTTTTTGGACTTAATTAGAAGTACCTGGTCTATGCTTATATTTGAATTAATTTTGTTGTTATGGCAGAGGGATTTCACAGATCTGGACAGCTAGTGTTTTATAACAACATTGCTGAGAACTGGAGAGTGTTTGAGCTAGGATATATTTTCATACAGGCTGCATTTTTGATAAAGATGCACGTACAACAGCATTCATACTTCTTAATTTAACTGGCTCAGAAGCCATTCAGAGGGAACATTTGTTTGTTTATGCACCTGATGTGCAAGTAAGGAAGGGGGAGAACCTCCATATTGTGATACAGGCTGAAAGACGGGGAGACCCTAAGTGATGAAAACATATATTTAGAGAAATATGTAACCCTCAAATGAATATTGCAATAGAAAGGCACATATTTTTCATAAGAAATCAAAATCCTGGTGAAACTATAGCAGCATATATTACTAACTAGATAAATAAAGCTGAAACATGCAAATTTGGTGATTTATGAGATGAGCTGATAAAAGACAGGCTTATGTGTGGTATTAATAATGATGCAATGAGAAAGATTTTGCTTAGAGATAGTGAATTAACATTGAGCAAAGCTATAGGGATTTGTCAAATACACAAGCTTACAGAATAGCACACAAATATGCTTACGAATGAGAAAGCATGCATACAGTATCTAACAGTGCAAATGTTGATAATATAGAACACAAAGTTAAGACAAAAAGGAAATATAAATCGAGAGGCAGTACCACACCTAACTTTAAATATAAACCAAATGGAGCCGCAGCAAACAATGCTATTGTTAACTGTCATAATTGTGGAGGCAGTCATGAACCTAAATGAGAGAAGTGCTTAGCTTTTAGTCAGCAATGTCACAAATGTAAAAAGTGGAATCATTTCAAAAGGCTTTAAAAGTCTAAAGTGGCACATTCTTTTATTAAAAGAGTATCTGAATAATTAAGTATATCAGACACTGTGGCAAATTCCAAAAGCTGTGAGCAAACTTTTTATATTGATGGTGTCTCTGTGATCAATGAAACAGTTAATACAGTGGACTAACAGTTGTAAAAAAGAGTAAAATATTCTGTACTCCATGGATTAATGGGAAACCTGTAGACCTTATAGTAGACACTGGATCCAAACGCAATGTTATATCAGCACAAATGTTTGCTAACGTACAAGCTGGTAGGAAACTTGATTCAGCAAAGTGTGCAAAACTAGTTGTTTATGATGGTGAAGAGATTCAAACTGATGGTGCATTCTGCTGGGAACAGCTATTACATGTAGTTTTACATGGTCAAAAGACATATGCAGTCACTGTTAGGCCTCAAACACAGTTTGAGAATGAAACTGATTTCTTTTAATAAATAAGTCCACCATTTAAGTATAAACAACAATAGTTTTACACAGAATATTTTTTGTGAATCTGCTGATATTTTCAAAGACGAGCTTGGCAAACTTCCAGTCACATATTCCATGTAGTTAAACCATGAGGTTAGCCCAGTTGTCAGACCAGCAAGGAAGATTCCGGTAGCAATGCAGAGCAAAGTAAAAGCAGAACTTGACAAAATGGTGAATTTAGGTATCCTTACTCCAGTAGAAAAAACAAGTAAATGGCTATCCTCCATGGTCATATTTCATAAGAAAAGCTCAGATAATATTCAAATATGTATTAAGCTGAGAGACAAACTAAGGGCTTAAACATCCATATCATCCAATGCATGTAGTAGAAGTAGCCACTCTCATGCCAAATGCCACTATTTTTTCAGTCTTAGATGCAAAAAGTTTCTTTTGGCAAATTTCACTGGATCACAGATCTTCATTGTTAACCACTGTCAGTACACCATTTGGTAGATACAGATTTTTGAGAATGCCATTTGGGATAAATTCTGCCAGTGAAGTATTTCCATGTGCAATGGAGCAATTTTTATCTGGTTATCCATGTGCTATCGTAATAGACAACATTACTTT
Source organism: Protopterus annectens (assembly GCF_019279795.1). Taxonomy (NCBI): domain Eukaryota; kingdom Metazoa; phylum Chordata; order Ceratodontiformes; family Protopteridae; genus Protopterus; species Protopterus annectens. The sequence goes on along the minus strand of NC_056737.1, from coordinate 1,788,891,441 downwards.
AGGGGCAATGGTGAAGACGAACATGATAGAAATCTCATGAAAGTTCTAGACCATGTATGTGAAGTCAGTCTTAAACTAAATCCTCAGAAATGCAAATTTAAACTGAAAGAAGTTACTTATGTGGGACATTTGTTTACCAGTTCTGGCTTACAACCAGATCTGGCTAAACAAGCAGCTATTCTTGGGATGCCAGTTCCAGAAAATGTCACATATTTACAACATTTTCTTGGCATGGTCAACTATTTAGGAAAGTTCATCCCAGATTTGAGTGAGCTTTCAGTGTCCTTACATGAGTTGACACTCAAAAATGTAAACTAGTCTTGGTTGAAACAACAACAAACAGCATTTGATATTCTGAAGACAAAATTGCCAGTCCACCCACATTGAGATATTATGATGATCACAAACCTGTAACTCTTTCATGTGATGCTTCAAAGTATGGTCTTGGTGCAGCATGTCTTCAGGATGTGTACCAGTAACCTCTGCATTCAGAACTTTAACTCAAACAGAGATGCAGTATGCACAAACAGAGAAATAGCTTCTGGCAGTAGTTTTCGCATGTTCAGAATTCAATGATTATATTTATGGCAGACATATCAAAATATAGACTGAACACAAAGCCAGTACATACAGCCCCAGCATGCCTGCAATGCATGATGTTAAAATTGCAAAAAAAGCACAATTTAAATATTGTCTGTACAAAAGGCAAATATCTATACCTTGCAGAAGCTTTGTCGAGAGCACCCAGACAAATAACAGAACAACATGAAAATGAGAAAGCAGACTTTGAAGTCATGGAATTCAGAAATTGTTCATTACATTTTGATGAGCTCAGAAATCACACAGCTTCAGACCAAATTCTCCAGAAGCTGAGCCACTTTATCAGTCAAGTATGGCCAGCACAACAAACCAGTCTATGACTTGACATAGACAAATATTTTCCTTACCAAGATGAGCTTATGATGCAAGATAGAATCATCATGAAAGGTCCCAAAATGGTAATTCCTAAACAATCACAACAAGAATATATCAACATTTTGCATCATTGTCACCTGGGTACTGATTCAACCAAAAGGAGGGCAAGAGCTTAGTATTTTGGTCTTCTATGTCAAAAGATATAGAGGAAATTCTAGAATGTTCAATTTGCAATAGTACTAAATCTCACTAAAAGAATGACTTGAGCTAAACCAGATTTGCGAATTATCATGCTCAATGGTTGCTACCAATATTTTCGAATGGCATGGTCAACATTACATAGTGTTAGTAGACTATAATTCAAATTAGTTTGAAATTGATGTTCTTCCTAACTTAACATCCAGCGCAGTCATTACTAAGTTGAAGAGACATTTTTCTGTCCATGGTCATAAAGTCATACCTGACAATGGTGCACAGTTTACAAGTCAGCAGTTTAAGAAATTTGCTGGGTCGTGGGACTTTGTCCATATTACTAGTAGCCCTGAGTATACACAGTCCAATGGATTAGCTGAGTATGCAGTTCAAAGTGCATAATGTTTGTCAGAGAAATCCAAGAGAGATGGCACCGATGTTTTTCTGAACTTACTCAATCTCAGAAACATTCTTTGAGATAGCTTGCTTGGTTCACCTGCTCAGAGATTAATGTCCAAACACACTAGAACAACTTTGCCAATCAGTAAACAATAGTTAGAATCAAATGTAAAGAACAACAGAATGGTCACTGCTCAACTTTCTAGAAAACTTCAGTCACAAAAGTTGCACTACAATAAGTCCAGCAAATCTCTTAGACCATTATGACAAAGAGAAATCATGAAAATGCAAACATGTAAAGGATATGACTGTGTGGGTATTGTCAAAAATCTTTGTGAAAAACTGAGATCTTACATTATACAAACTGAAGGAAATGATTTCAGAAGGAACCGAAAACATATATTACCAGTCTCCAAACCAGTGATGTAATAGATTGCCTATGCCAGAGACTGTATTTCTCAGAGCGACTCTACACTTGTTTGAATTCCAGAGGACAGTGTACTTTTTTCAAGTAATCCTGTAACCCATAAAATTCCAATTGAGAAAGCATCCCCAAACACTGTCCCTGTTGGTAAACCCAGTCAAAGTTTATATGTGACCAGATCAGGTTGAATTTCTAGACTCAGTCTGAAATACACAGTGACTTGGACTTGAGTTCAGATTTGTTGCTAAATATTGATGAGCTATCCAGCATGTTAAATGTCTTTTAATCCTATTGCATGTTGAACAAATTAAAGAGGAGAGATGTAGATCGTTGATTATATTGTATCTAGTTAGCCACTGTAACTAGATAGTATGCGCATATAAGTTACTGAGCACTTGCAATATCAGTGCCATTTTGTACAGTCACAGTGAATGCAGGGATGAATGGAGATGCACTTGTGAGTTTCTCTGAAGTAATAAGTGAGTCAGTTAGCTTATGTAATTTGAAGTACATGTTCCAGTTACTATTCATGATGTGTTTATGTACAGTAAATATCTTGACCCCCATTACAATACTTTATTATCGCTTTTAAATACACAAGACAAGCAACACCACATGCTGGTGTAAAATGTTTTTGGTAATGTCAAGCAACAGCTCACAGACACAGACACCCAGATGACTGCAGTGAGACTAGAATCCCTACCTAAGGTACACAGACTACAGAACATAGTACTTTACACAAGTGCCACAGCTCAGCTGAAGTTTGGTGTGTTTGTGAGTGTTAGACAACACTTTATAGCCGATAACATTATCAGTGTCTGTTAAAGACAGGATACATGTCCCACATGTTGGTGTAAAAATCTCTTGGCAATGTCAAGCAACAGTTCACAGACATCCACACCCAAACACAGAGCTGATTATAGTGAGAATAGAACCTCTACCTGTCCAATTACACAGACTACAGAACACAGTAATTAATGCAAGCACCATATCCCAAGTCTGAATTATACAGGAGTGCAGGTGAACTTGTAGTAGATGACATCAGCAGGCCATGTGGGAGACAACAGGTTGGGAGAGCTGCATGAAATGGATGTGTAGGCTTGTGCAAGTATCAAAATACTGGCAATCCATGCCACTGGAGAAGTAACTGTTGGATACCACATATGCTCTGCTGACTAGACACACACCATTGACTGCAGTGAGAACAGAACTCCTACTTAAGTGTACAGTCTGCAGAACACAGTACCTAATGCAAGCACCAAAGCATGACTCTCATTTATATAGAAGTGCAGGCGAACTTATAGTAGATGACATCAGCAGGCCAAGTGGGAGACAACAGACTTAGAGGATTGTGCGAAATGGATATGTAGGCTTGTGCAAGTATGAAAATACTGGCAGTCCATGCCATTGGAGAAGAAAGTAGGTTACCATGTCTACTCTGCTTACTAGAAATATGCAGTGGACTGCAATGAGAACAGAACCTCTGTCTAAGTGCACAAACTACAGAACACAGTACTTAACGCAAGCACCATGGCACGATTCTGATGTATACAGGACTGCATGTGGACTTATAGTAGATGACATCAGCAGGCCATGTGGGGAACAATGTCTTTGGAGGTCTGCATAAGCACATAGCTTCATAGTGTCATATGAGACTACAAGCCTAATAGCACTAGGCTGTTGAGAAGCCTAGCTGTGTAAAATGCAAGTACCCTTACTGAGCATAGTTGGATGTTTGAGTTTAGTAGAGTGAGGTTGTGAGCACCACCAGCTGGCCCTGTACATGAGGGAACACTCAACATTATATATTAAGTCCACAAAGTCTGCTCTTCACTTTTTCCCTTAGAACTGTTCTAAATCTCAAAGCAAGCACTCTATTTTCATTTTAAAGCCCTGCAGTTACTCGTATAATCTTATAAGTAAGCACTAATAAACTAAAGCACTACACCCTCTTATACTCCCTTTAAGTACTTGGCTCCCTATTGGTCCTTTTTGATCAGTCAAAAAGTAGTTCCTTATACTATTCTGGCATGTCCAAAAGTCAGTTTCGGGTTTACTCTCCAGTCCAGCTGGTGAATCCAGGAATCTTGGGGCAATGTTACAACTGCCTTATGTACACAGACCACCCTTTCCTGCTCCCAACAAGCTCAAATATATGTGAGAGATGCAACTATATAGCCAAACTGGAGGCTGAGCTCTCTCAACCCAGTTCTGGCACAGTCAGTCAGGAGGAGAAGGTAACCACACACACACCACAAATCCAGTCTAACATAGACCTATCGCAACAGCAAACCAAACACATAAACACACAAAAACATACTCTGAGGCTCTAAATAAAAATCTACCCAAGCAGCAGAGACCTCCAAAGCAGACATCCAAGCAACCACTACCCCACAACAATACCCATGTATCACATAGTTCACAAAGTCAGTGTGCCACACAGTCACAGCCCTTAAGGCTAAACAACACACCTAATACACTTGTAATAGGTGACTATATTGCCAGACACACTGACGTCCCACTCACCAGGCTGAACAAGAAGAAGATCACTGTAAGCTGCCTGTCAGGTGCCAGGATCCGCCAGATAACACAAGCACTCAAGTCACTCCAAAGCAAGTACAAATATGACTCCATCATTGTCCATGCTGGTGTGAATGACGTGAGATGTACCTCCCTGGACTACATGAAAAGAGACATAGAGGAGCTCTCTGATCATGTAGCCCAGGCCGGTATGACCCTGACCTTGAGTAGCATCTTACTCTCACCAAGAATGATGCCATAGTATAAAGACAACATGATCAATTTTAACAATTGGCTAAAGTATTGGTGTCATTCAAAGGGGATCCAGTGTCTGTCAGCCTGGGATGACATGCTCGACAAGCCACATTGCTTCGCTAGGGACAGCTTGCACCTGTCACCTTTGGGCTTTTGAATATTGGCTAAGGCTCTTGCCACCCCCATAGTGCCTTTTTTAGGCAAGGCTCAAAAGACAAACCCACCTCCATAGACAACACAAGGAAAAAGAAACTAAGGGTAATGCTGCTCAACGCCAGAAGTCTAAACCTCAAGATGCATGCACTCTAGGCTCTCCTCAGTATGGAAAATATCGATATCTGTGCAGTAATAGAAACCCGGTTAAAGGCTCCCGGGAGCACCTCAGCACTACCAGGTTATACCTCATACCATGCTTTTCGGCCCCAAAACTTGGACCGAACCACAAAAGGAGGGGGAGTATCCATATTCATCAAAGATACCCACACCTCCAGGTTAGTGGCACTGCACGAAGCATTGGAGACCATCCATGTGCAACTAACAGTGGGCAAAACTGCCTTTCAGTTTGTAGCCTGCTACAGACCCCCCCTTCCAAACTCAGGAACCCCACTCAGGTTTCCTGTGAACACTGGAGAATATGAAGGTCTCTCCAAACACCATCATATTGGGTGACTTCAACTACCCAAACATAGACTGGGAGAACTACTCAAGCCCCAACACCCTCGCCCAACGGTTCCTAGAATTTAAATAAAATGAGACAGCACAAACCAAGAAATAAATCTGGAACTAAAGCAATAGGGTGCCACGTAGTAAATCCACAGTAGTCACAGGAATAATTTAAAGAATTTAATTAAGCGCTTTTCGTCTGTGGTATTACACAGACTTCTTCAGACCAGGGTCTGAAGAAGTCTGTGTAATACCACAGACGAAAAGCGCTTAATTAAATTCTTTAAATTATTCCTGTGACTACTGTGGATTTACTACGTGGCACCCTATTGCTTTAGTTCCAGATTTATTTCTTGGTTCCTAGAATTTATAAACTCAAATGCTATGGAACAACTGGTCACCACTCCCACAAGAGGGGAAAACATATTGGACATGATCATCACTAACATGGGGACTCTGTGTTCCATACCAGAGGTATACTCCTCATTGGTAAGATCTGACCATAAATTAATCTCACTGGACATCCATATCCCGTCCCCACCCCCAGCGAAGGAAACCATGGTGAAGAACTTCTCAAAAGCAAACTTCACAATTCTCAAAACTGAGGTGGAATCCTTCAAAGCCCCTGGGCCAGTGGAAAATATGGCCCAAACCACAGAATCCTTTACAAACGCATTCTATGGACACCTACAAGAATGCATGGATTGTGCTATCCCAAATAAAACCAAGACTCACTCCTCCAAAGGCAGGAGACCTGTCTGGTGGACCCTAGACATAAATAAGCTATACAACAGAAGGAGGAAGCTACTACATGATAGAGCAAAATCCCAAAAAGTGAAGGCATCTCTGATCAGTACTAGCAAGAAACTACGATCCCTCATAAAATCATCTAAGGCCAGCTTCGAATGGAAAAATGCACAAGACGCTAAAGATAATCACAAGGCCTTCTTTAGTTATGTCAGGAACCCGGGTGGCAACTCCCAGATATGCTCTGAGTTAGTGCAAAATGACAAAAAATACACTGAACCCACAGACATTGCCAACATCCTGGCAGACAGGGTCAGTCCAAACTCCTCCCCTTCCCCCACAAAAGAGCAAATGTCTATCCCAACAGAGTGTAGCCTCCCTGACATCACAGATGCACAGGTGAGAGCTGCCCTCTCCAAAGCAAAAAACACAGCATCAATGGGACCGGACGGTGTCCCAGGCTGCATCTTACATGAGCTCCAAGAAGAACTGAACCCTTACATAAAGTCACTGTTCAGTCTCAGCCTTACTACAGGATATGTACCCAAGGAATGGCGTACAGCAACAGTGTTCCCACTCCACAAAGGTGGTGCTACAATGGACCCCGGGAATTATTGCCCTATAAGCCTGACTAGCCTGGTCTGCAAAGCTATGAAGCATATCATCATGGAATTCATAAACAAAGACATTGGGAACGGCCAACCACTGGATCCTACCCAATTCGGCTTTGTTAAGGGAAGATCTTGCCTCTTGAACCTGGTCAACTTCTTTGAAACAGTCACCAAAGCCATAGATGAAGGGAAGGTAGTCCACACAGCCTACCTGGACCTCGCAAAAGCCTTCGACACAATACCCCACTCGGGCATCATAAATAAGCTCACCAGCTTAAATATCAACCCCTATGTCACATGATGGGTTGCAAACTGGCTCTGGGATAGAACCCACATGGTCAGAATTGCAGGTGCAATGTCAGAATCTAAACCAGTTACAAGTGGCGTCCAACAAGGCTCAGTCCTGGGACCTCTCTTGTTCGGTATATATTTCTCTGAGGTACAGGCTAACACGGGAGGACTATGGCTGACCAAGTTCGCAGATGACTGCAAACTGGGTGCCATAATCAACTCACTGACTGACACCAGCATCCTCGAAAAGGGTCTCACAGAGATGGATAACTAGTGCCAGAGCCATGGCCTAAAGCTAAATGCCAAAAAGTGCATAGTCATCCCCTTTGGGAAAAACAAAGTGCCCACAAATGACCACATAGGTGGTAATTCATTAAGTACGGAAGAAGTAATTAGGGATTTGGGGACCCAAGTAGATAGCAATCTCTCCTTTGACAATCACATTGCCAAAGTGGTTAGAAAGACCATCTATATAGCCCACCTTATCATGAAAGGGTTCACATCTAGATCAAGAGAGGTCATTGTGCCCCTCTACTCATCACTCATCAGGCCCCAATACATTGCCCCATTTGGGATATACCTTACCCGACACCTGCAACAACTGGAAAGACCCCAAAAGTACCTCAGCAAGAGGATCAAGGGACTCAAACAGATGCCCTACGCAGTTAGGCTAAAGAATCTCCAGCTCTACTCAGTTGCTTACCGCCTACTCAGAGGCGATCTGTGCCTGACGTATAAAGCCATGTCCAAACCAGAATTAATGGACATGCTCCACCTCAGGAAATCCAAATCCCTTAGAGCTACATGCTACAGGGACTTAAACCTCAGCACAGAAATAAATAGGACATGCTGGAAGGACAGATTCATATCCCAGAGGCTCCCCTCACTCTGGAACAAAATCCCAATCCATGTTAGGCAAAGCCCCTCAATGACCCTCTTCAAGAGAAATCTTGACGAGTGGATGGGAGATCATAGGTTTACCCCTGGGATTTCTTCTGTGTCCCTACTAGACAGAGGCACAGTAAACTAACCTTAAAAGGGCTATCTTCTGTGACCTACTATACAGAGGCACAGTCAACTAATCTAAAAGGGTGGCGAAAACCAAACACACTCTGGCTAGGCTTATAAATGCCCTAGGGCAGATAGCCTAGTATCAACCTATGAACCTTTATTACACTTTGTGATGTGGTTGATATATGTGTGGAAAAAGTACTGAGACCCCAAGGTTGCAATGCTTGGTGGCAGAGGGTCAACACATGAATGCATTTTAAATGTATGACATATAGTTAAATCGGGCACTAGTGTTTCCACATGTTGTTTTATATCATATAGAGGAAATGGACAATAAACACCAATAATAAAGCATCATATATACAGTCCCATAGTGCAGCGAGCAGAGGGTTTGAGCAATGGTTAACAAAGTGTACACATGTGTGAGATACAACTGTTTGCACATAGGTAAACAGTGCGCAAATGCAAGCCACATTGCTAACATTTGACAGTTAGTACTGAGTATCTAACATATACCTGCTGGTCATCAGCATTGCATTTGAACAATGGTAATCAGAGCATAACAGTGCTAAGCAATGCAATTTCAGGGATATTGCATGTACAGGCAGTTGTGTATGTGTTGTTGGCAAAAGAGAAAGCCATGCCAGTCCATTTAGCAGGAATATATTTATGGGGCATACCTCTAAACCTCTTAGAGCATAAAATCTGGACAAAGCCTACAATGAAGTGGGGGGGAATAGGGATAGACTTGAAATATTGCTCTTATAAACTTAGAAAGTCGATAGAATAATAAGTTTTGCATTAGGATGAATTTTCTGAAGGTTGTGGAGTCTTAAACTCAAATGTTTGTCATTATTTAATGACTTCAATTCTCAGCTATTTGCCAGAAAAATACAGATTTTAGGAGGAACACACAAAAGATATGAGGCAAAAATCTGGACATTCTGTGAAAATGTGCACAGTTGAAAGGTGTGTTACAGGGCTATAGTACACAGTATACCTGCAGTCGTACATTTGATCATAAATGTGATAATAAATAGATTACTAAAAAAATAAAAGTACTAGTGTATGGAATATGCTGTAATTGAAAACAGGACCATGTGTATGGCACTCCTGGTTGAGGAAACAATTGTCTATGTTGCACTTCATTGCTGTAAACTGCAATGTCACAGCAGTAAAACAAAGGTTGCACACTCTGTGTTAGAACCCAGTACCATCTGTACTCCAAGCCGAGTTTTTTCAGTGGCCAAGAGCAGTAATCGAATGTATCCAGTTTCTATTTTTGCCTGTGTGCTTCCTAGGTGCTCCATTTGTTTCCTGTTTCTGCAATGCCACATTTCGTGCAAACCAGATGAGCACAGCCAAACCTGAAATGTATTTGTTCTCTGGTTCCACTGTTTGCCCTACATAGTGCATCGTGGAAAAAGTGGAATTAGAATCATGAAAAATAAGAAAGTCCAAGAAAACAGTCGAGTCCAAACAGGCTGTGCAAACATTTATTCCATAAAAACAGATAAAGTAGAGATAAAACTGTGAGCTCTTTCGAGATAACCCTTCATCAGACAATGAAACGGCTTTCATGAATCAATTTAAATACACATCCACTGATCATCTCACTGCCCTCCTTTTCCTAAGGGCTGGCCTTAAAGGTATACATGTGTTCAACCCTGGAGGATGGTTTGCTGCTAGTTCTATAATCCAGTGTAGTTCATTACATTCAGTAACATTCACTATGCCCCCCCCCCCCACTTCTACTCACAAGTTACCTGTATAACCATGAACTTAAAAGTGTGTGTTGGATTCTTAGAAGTATGCACATACAGAGCATTTCATTTGCAGTATGCAGCTCTTGATAGAATATTTCAGTCCTGTTGAGCAGTTATTATACAGTGATATAGAGAAAATACAAAAGCAACTGGAACAGTATACCACTGGGTTCCATTTGAATAAATATGCAGAAGCTGTTGACAGCATTAAACTGTTTGAAAATAAGTTGCAGGCAACTAAAATTAAGAAAATCCACAGGGATTATCAGGATGACTACACTGGTCTTAAGACCTACTGTTAAATGAGTTACAAGCATGCTTTTTTTTTACGTTTTATATGCCCGATACTCAGTTCCTAGACCCTACTGTTAAAAACTACACAGTTCCCTGCCTGCTTCTCAATTTACAATACAGAGAGCCCGTTTTCCAATTCCCTTTTGTAGCACGCTTGTTTCACTTAGTTTATTGAGAAATGCACTGTTTGGAGGTGCAGAGCACACTACGCTCGTCTATTGAACAGTAGAAAGCATGCCATTTTTACCTTAATTGGGGAAGAAAGAAGGCTACAGGAAAGTCAAACCCTTCCACCTAATGCTTATCAGCATAAACAGATTACAAGTGGGAGTTATGGGGACATTCACCACTGCTTTTTTGGACCCAGTTTGTTAGGTTTACAGGTGGCAAGGTATTTTACTGGATATTGACCTTATTAAAACAAGTTCTGTGGTGGTGAAAGTCTTCCATATTTGTTGTTATTTCTGGAATGACCCTATATGTTTTTACAAGCTTTTCAGGGGGAGGTGAGGTAGGAACACCTAGAGAGGGGATATGATTATTACTACTATACCAAGAACATAGTTAATCATTCACACATTCTGTATACATGACTATCAAACAAGTCCACATGCACCTTTTAGTATTAGCAAACAGCAGCACTTTTACCTATATATCTGCCTTAAGGGCTCAGTTAATATTCATTATTTCTGTCCCTTATCAATGCTACACTACTTGTTTATTATTTCTGTCCCTTATCAATGATATGCTACCCAGGACAGACCACTAACTCAATGCAAATGACAATAAATGGATATAATATCAACAGCAGTTTGCGAGTAATTTGTAGCAGCCAGTACCAATAAAAATGCCTTAATTCATCAAGGTTTCAGTTTGCGAGTAAATGCAGTAAACAATAAGTACATTGAGCTCAGATAAAAAAAAAAAAAATTAAATACATAAGTATGTGAACATACCTCAACCGACTGGGACCTGATGCACTGGTTAATTTGAAAATGGCTGGTCAGGTAGGTGATTATGTAACCTCTGATTACTTGAGAGAGGGGGGAGATGAAGGGCTGAACCTGGCTAAACCAGTAAAGCAGATGCCTAAAGGCAGCATCTGCAGGTATGAGTTACAAGCATGCTTTTTTGTTTCTTTTTATATGTCCAATACTCTGTTCCTAGGCCCTACTGTTAAAAACTACACAGTTCCCTGCCTGCTTCTCAATTTACAATACAGAGAGCCCGTTTTCCAATTCCCTTTTGTAGCGTGCTTGTTTTACTTAGTTTATTGAGAAATGCACTGCTTAGAGGTGCAGAGCACACTATGCTCATCTGTTGAACAGTAGAAAGCATGCTGTTTTTACCTTAATTGGGAAAGAAAGAAGACTACAGGAAAGTCTAACCCTTCCAACCTAATGCTTATCAGCATAAATAGATTACAAGAAGGAGTTATGGGGACATTCACCAGTATCTTTTTGGACCCAGTTTGTTAGGTTTACAGGTGGCAAGGTATTTTACTGGATATTGACCTTATTAAAACAAGTTCCGTGGTGGGGAAAGTCTTCTGTACTTGTTGTTATTCCCAGAATGACCCTATATGCTTTTACAAGCCTTTCAGGGGGAGGTGAGGTAGGAACACCTTATTAAAACAAGTTCCATGGTGGGGAAAGTCTTCTGTACTTCTTGTTATTCCCGGAATGACCCTATATGCTTTTACAAGCCTTTCAGGGGGACGTGAGGTAGGAACACCTTATTAAAACAATTTCCATGGTGGGGAAATTCTTCCATACTTGTTGTTATTCCCGGAATGACTCTATATGCTTTTACAAGCCTTTCAGGGGGAGGTGAGGTAGGAACACCTCAACCGACTGGGACCTGATGCACTGGTTAATGCAAACTACTTCACTGAAGTTCAGGAAATGGTAGATGGCCTGTGGTTTACCAAGTTTGCAGATGACTGGTAATTGGATGCATTAATATAAAGATCTCTAGTGATGGGGAACATATTACTGAAAGAGCTGACACTCACAAATGATTGGTGCCAAACTCAAGGATTGAACCTTAAAGCATACAATGGCTCATTGTCCCATTTGGCAATGAAATACCTCTGCTAATTATGATATACATAACACCCATCTAAGCTCAAACACAGTGTTGTCAAACTTAGTAACACGTTGATAGCAATCTAAACTTTCATCACTATGTGCCCATAGTGCTGACATACACACATTCTGCATTGTGTACATCATACATATTGACATCACATCCAAGACCAGCGTGGTCATACCTCTGCTGTACTCTACCCTTATCAGACCACTAATTGAGTACAAGGGTCTACATTATGTGATCGAATGCTTAGGTGATCAAACACCTAAACATTGACCACGTAATAATGAACTGAAAACAGTGAATGCTGCTGGGAAACATTACCATCGGCCACAAAAAATGAATTTTACTTTACAGCCAAACTAAGTGGGGTGCTTTGCCCCCCACATCCCTGACATGGGGGGCTGTACCTCCAACCCCCCAACTAAATATACCAAATCCAAGATTGCTCTACAGTGGAGAAAATGGCCAAATCCAGTGAACAGCCAAGGGAAATCTTTCCCTGCGTTAAACTGGTCATTCGCTGTTTTTTTGCTTTTGATATTACGTGGTTGGTGTTTAGGTGTTTGATTACCTAAGCATTTGATCACATAATATAGACCTGAGTAGAATATACCATTCTGTATGTACCTCACCAGATACCTGCAACAACTGGAGAAAACACAGGGCTGTGCCTGAGAGACTCCAGGACCTTCAAACATGACATACATGGAAAGACTGAAAGACCTGTCAGTCTACTCAGTATGAAGCAGGCTGCTGAGAGGTGACCTATGCCTGCCCTACAGAGCAGTCTCAGACCCTGCCCTATTGGAAATGCTGCACATTTGCAAATCAAATAGGGCAAGAATAACCTTTCCCAGGATTCTCATCCTAGCATGTGACATAAACAGAACATGCTGAGGAGACAGACATATCCCCCAGTAATTCACACTCCTCTGTAATAGGCTCCTACTGCATGTGAATCAGTGCTCCTCAATGGGTCTGTTCAAGTACAACATTGACTACTGTTTGGGTGATTGTAAAGTCACATCTGGGGTTTCACCTATGTCCCTCATGGACAGGGCCAGTTGGTGCTGCTCACAAAATCTCTGTGCTAGCAATGACCATGCAACTATGCTCAGTAAGGGTACCTGTGCTTTTACACAGCTAGACTTCTAAACACTTTAAGGCCATTAGGCTAGTAGCATGCTATGTACATCTGCAGCTATGAGCCTATCCAGGTCTCCCAACAATTTGTCTCCCACATGGCCTGCTGATGTGATCTGCTATAAGTTCACCTGTAGCCATATAAAAGTCAGACTTGTGCTGCGGTGCTTGCATAACATGCTCAGTTCTGTAGTCAGTGTAGTTAGAGAGTGTTAGGGGTTCTGTTCTCACTGCATTCAAGTGTGTGTGTGTGTGTGTGTGTGTGTTTGTATATAGCTAGAACAGCAGAAGTGTGTATCCTGCAGTTACTGCTCCAATCCCATGAATTGACAGTATTTTGATACTTGTACATGCCTACAGATCCATTTCATGCAGGCCTCCAACTTCTTCTCTCCTACATGCACTGCTGGCATTATCCACTATAGGTTGATCTACAGCCATGTAAAAGTCAGACTTGTGCTGTGGTGCTATTGTAAAGTATTGGGATCTGTTGTCTTGTGTATTTAAATAAGTAGGAGTACTGTTCTCACTGCAGTCAACTGTGGGTGTGTGTGTGTGTGTGTGTGTGTGTGTGTGTGTGTGTGTGTGTGTGTGTGTGTGTGTGTGTGTGTGTGTGTGTGTGTGTGTGTGTGTGTCTAGCCAGAAGAGCAGAAGTGTGTATCCTGCAATTACTGCTCCAATTCCATGAACTGACAGAATTTTTATAATTGCACATGCCTACAGATCCATTTCATGCAGGCCTCTCAACATCTTCTCAACAACATGCACTGCTGATGTCATCCACTGTAATCTGACTTGCATCCATGTAAAAGTCACTCTTGTGCTGTGGTGCTTGCATAAAATACTGTGTTCTGTAGTCTGTGTACTTAGGGGTTCTATTCTCACTGCAGTCCACTGTGTGTGTGTGTGTGTGTGTGTGTGTGTGTGTGTGTGTGTGTGTGTGTGTGTGTGTGTGTGTGTGTGTGTAAGCTGTTGCTTGACATTACAGAGAGCATTTTAAATCAGCATGTGGGACACTGTTATATTCTCCTTAACAGACACTGCTGATGTCATCAGCTATAAAGTGTTGTTTGAGATGCTCCAAGTTGAACTTGAACTGTTGCGCCTGCGCAAAGTATTGCATTCTATAGTCTGTGTACTTTTTTATTTTAACATTTGTTAATCAGGAAAGTCCAACTTGGAATAAAGCTAATTTTCAGCAGAGGCCTAGGGAGAAATACTCCTGATGCATGTCTTTCTAATGTGGGAGGAAACCAGAGCACCTGGAGGAAACTCACACAAACACAGGGAGGACATGCAGACTCCTCACAGAAGGCACACCCAGCTGTGGATCAAAATGGAGATCCTCTTGCTGTGAGGTGACAATGCTACAGCTGCACCACTGTGCCGTCCTTATTCTCATTGCAGTCAACTAGGACTATTTGTGAGCTGATGCTTGACATTACAGATAGCATTTTTAACCAGCACATGGGACACTGTTATATTCTCCTCAACAGACACTGCTGATGTTATCAGCTATAAAGTGTTGTCTGCGACACTCTAAGTTGGACTTGAGCTGTGATACCTGAAAGTACTGTGTTCTTAGAGTCTGTGCAATTAGATAGTTAGGGGTTCTATTTTCACTGCAGTCAACTCTGTCTGGTTATGCACTTGCTAGACAGTAAAGACAGCATTTTACAACAGCATGTGGGACATTGCTTTTACCATCTTCCTCTCAACAGACTCTGCTGATTTGCAGATGTGCAGTATATTCATCAGGGCAGGGTCAGAGATGTCCAGTAATCCAGGCACAAGACACATCAGCCTTTCCAATACAGATTTCAGGAACAGGCCTTTCAGTATAACCATGTACATCATGACATGGTTTGTAGGACCTATATTTTCTTGGTGTGAAACCACCATGGACTGTCCAGCTGCTGCAAGAATCCGGTGAGGTACATGCAAAAGAAAGCATTATGTTGTATTAGTGTTCCAATGAGGTTTGAGTACAGTGCTGTTATATCCTCCTTAGAGCTTGATACAATGGGCTGACTTCTAAGGTGCACAATTTAGCCTTCCTATACCACTGTGGACACTTGGTTGAAGTTCAGATTGCTATCTACATGTGTTCTCAGTTCTTGCACCACTGATTTCAGCATAGTTGGGAGTGTTGCCAGTGGTGTCTTTACCAGGAAATTCAACTTTGCATAAGACACAAATCCATAATACATTCTGTATTTAGTAGTGGAACATGTGGCTTTGGCACCAATCAGTTGTGTATGTTAGCCCCTCTTGTACTATAGTCATATCATTGGTAGACTCAATGATTGCAACTAATATACATGACTCAGCAAATTTGGTTAGAAAAAGGTTATTTCTGTAGCCTGGACTGTTGAGAAAAAGATTCCAAGCAGTATAGGGCCCAGCACAGATCCATGGGGTACACCAATGGTGACAGCTGCAATGGTATAGGTTGATTCACCAACTTTCACAGCATGTGGTATGTCACTGATGCCATTGGTTAACCATCTAGTGACAGAAGTGTTAATCCCCAGCTGGTAGAGTTTGTCAATGATACCTGAGTAGGGGTATTGTATCCACATCCTAGGACAGATCAAGATAGACAGTATGCACTGTGGTACCTTCATGTAGGCCTATCGTACAGAAACAATGGGCTGTGGCAACATCATAGATCACCTATAGTGTGACTCAGAACATATGCCTACCTGACATGGTGTGATACACACTTCAACCCCCCCCCCCAGATAGACTATGTTCCCAAAGAAGGGTGTACATCTACATGTGTCCATCTGAGTGGGCTGGGAACAGCACCTGATGTATGAATGTATAGACACATCCTGACTCTCCTGATCTGTGAGGCAGACCAACATGTCATCATGGATACTAATAATATCACAGCTACGTGCAACAGACGTGTGAGGTTTTGATGCTACATCTATCTGTCAGATGTCCTCAGACAGCATCATCCTGTGGAACTTGAAAAGGCCAAGGCAGTCAACAGGAGCCCACTCTGAGGTATTCACTCTACAATGACAATTGTGGCCATCAATACCTCAATATCAAGTGGGTAGAGCAGTGGATCACATACATGGCATCTTAATATGTAGAAATGTGTGAAGTGACTTATATCTTGTGTCCAGTGATCAAGTGTGTATATCAGGGATGTCTGCTAGACCCTTTCTTGTCCATGATTGAAATCTCAGATATGAAGAATGACATACAAATTCTGTGTCTCAACAGCTGTTTGGAGGACTACAGATTGTGGGCACTCATGACCGCAACTGTGATATTGGTATAATACAGATGGTATCAACACACATAAAAGATTGTTGCCATGGCCATGACAACACATTGGATGAAAATAAATGTGGGGATTTGTTTTGTTATGCAAACAAATGCCCAAACTAAGGATCATATAGGTGACACACACTATCAGCAGACCAGTTGTTATGTAGTCTGTGGCCTGTGATATATGGTATGTAGAATGTCCACTAGCATGTGTGCACAGTAGTGAGTACCACGTTATTTGTAACACAACTGCTGAGTATATTTAGGACATCCACATGACAGGCCATAATACCTTCATAGTTCAGAGTCTTCACTACATCAATACCTGAGTACAATGCATCCTTCCTCATGTCCCTCCATACACATCTTCCAATGATGTGTAACTGAAGTGTACCACCTTTGTCACTGTGAGCTGTCACACATCTATTTATGCATACCTAGGTATTAATTTTGCTGCACAAACATTGCTGTCTGGTTCATAGGTTCATAGGTTGATACTAGGCTATCTTCCCAGGGCATTTATAAGCCTAGCCAGAGTGTGTTTGGCTTTTGCAACCCTTTTAGATTAGTTGACTGTGCCTCTGTATAGTAGGTCACAGAAGGTAGCCCTTTTAAGGTTAATTTACTGTACCTCTGTCAAGCAGGGACACAGAAGAGATCCCAGGGGTAAACTTACGATTTCCCATCCACTCATCAAGATTTCTCTTGAAGAGAGTCAGTGAGGGGCTCTGCCTAACATGGTTTGGGATTTTGTTCCAGAGTGAGGAGAGCCTCTGGGGTATGAATCTGTCCCACCAGCATGTCCTATTTATTTCTGTGCTGAGGTTCAAGTCCCTGGAGTGTGTAGCTCTAAGGGATTTGGATTTCCTGAGGTGAAGCATGTCCATTAATTCTGGGTTGGACATGGCTTTATACATCAGACACAGATCGCCTCTAAGTATGCGGTACACAACTGAGTAGAGCTGGAGTTTCTTTAGGTGAACTGCATAGGGCATCTGTTTGAGCCCCTTGATCCTCTTGGTGAGATACTTTTGGGGTCTTTCCAGTTGCTGCAGGTGTCAGGCAAGGTACATCCCAAATGGGGCATTGTACTCAATTATGGGCCTGATAAGTGATGAGTAGAGGGGCACAATGACCTCTTTTGATCTAGATGTGAACCCTTTCATGATAAGGTGGGCTATATAGAAGGTCTTTCTAATCACTTTGGCAATGTGATTGTCAAAGGAGAGATTGCTATCTACTTGGGTACCCAAGTCCCTAATTACTTCTTCCGTACTTAATGGATTACCATCTATGTGGTAATTTGTGGGCACTTTGTTTTTCCCAAAGGGGATGACTATGCACTTTTTGGCATTTAGCTTTAGGCCATGGCTCTGGCACCAGTTATCCGTCTCTGTGAGACCCTTTTGGAGGATGCTTATGTCAGCTGGAGAGTTGATTACGGCACCCAGTTTGCAGTCATCTACAAACTTGGTCAGCCATAGTCCACCCGTGTTAGCCTGTACCTAGGAGAAATATATACCAAACAAGAGAGCTCCCAGGACTGAGCCTTGTGGGACACCACTTGTAACTGATTTAGAGTGTGACTTGGCACCTGCTATTCTGACCATGTGGGTTCTATCCCTGAGCCAGTATTCAACCCATCTTATGACATAGGGGTTGATATTTAAGCTGGTGAGCTTATTTATGATGCCCGAGTGGGGTATTGTGTCGAAGGCTTTTGCAAGGTCCAGGTAGGCTGTGTGGACTACCTTCTCTTCATCTATGGTTTTGGTAACTGTTTCAAAGAAGTCGACCATGTTCAAGAGGCAAGATCTGCCCTTAACGAAGCCGAATTGTGTAGGATCCAGTGTCTGGAGGTTCCCAATGTCTTTGTTTATGATTTCCATGATGATACGCTCCATAGCTTTGCAGACCAGGCTAGTCAGGCTTATAGGGCGATAGTTTCTGGGGTCTGTTGTGGCACCGCCTTTGTGGAGTGGGACCACTGTTGCTGTACGCCATTCATTGGGTACATATCCTGTAGTAAGGCTGAGATTGAACAGTGACTTTATATGAGGGTTTAGTTCTTCTTGGAGCTCATGTAAGACGCAGCCCGGGACACCGTCTGGTCCCATTGATGCTGTGTTTTTTGCTTTGGAGAGGGTAGCTCTCATCTGTGCATCTGTGATCTCAGGAAGGCTACACTCTGTTGGGATAGACATTTGCTCTTTTTGAGGGAAGGGGGGGGTTGCACTGAACCTTTCTGCCAGGATGTTGGCAATGTCTGTGGGTTCAGTGTATTTTTTGTCAATTTGCACTAACTCAGAGCATATCTGGGAGTTGCCTCCCAGGTTTCTGACATAATCAAAGAAGGCCTTGTGATTATCTTTAGTGTCTTGTGCAGTTTTTCTTTCGAAGCTGGGCTTAGATGATTTTATGAGGGATCGTAGTTTCTTGCTAGTACTGATCAGTGACGCCTTCCCTTTTTGGGATTTTGCTCTGTCATGTAGTAGCTTTCTCCTTCTGTTGTATAAGTTATTTATGGCTGGGGTCCACCAGACAGGTCTCCTGCCTTTGGAGGAGTGAGTCTTGGTTTTATTTGGGATGGCATGCTCCATGCATTCCTGTAGGTGTCCATAGAATGCTTTTGTAAAGGATTCTGCATTTTGGGCCATATTTTCCACTGGCCTGGGGGCTTTGAAGGATTCCATCTCAGTTTTGAGAAGTGTGAAGTTTGCTTTTAAGAAGTTCTTCACCGTGGTTACCTTGGCTAGGGGTGGGGACGGAATATGGATGTCCAGTGAGATTTGTTTATGGTCTGATCTTACCAATGAGGGGTATACCTCCGGTGTGGAACATAGAGACCCCATGTTGGTGATGACCAGATCCAATATGTTTTCCCCTCTTGTGAGAGTGGTGACCAGTTGTTCCATAGCATTTGAGTTTATAAATTCTAGGAACTGTTGGGCGAGGGTGTTTGGGCTTGAGTAGTTTTCCCAATCGATGTTTGGGTAGTTGAAGTCACCCAATATAATAGTGTTTGGAGAGACCTTCATATTCTCCAGTGTTCTCAGGAAAGCTGAGTGAGGTTCCTGTGTTTGGGAGGGTGGTCTGTTGCAGGCTACAAACTGAAAGGCAGTTTTGCCCACTGTTAGTTGCACATGGATGGTCTCCGATGCTTCGTGCAGTGCCACTAACCTGGAGGTTTGGGTATCTTTGATAAATATGGATACTCCCCCTCCTTTTGTGGTTTGGTCTGAGTTTTGGGGCCAGAAAGCATGGTATGAAGTATAACCTGTTAGTGCTGGGGTGCTCCCGGGAGCCTTGAACCAGGTTTCTGTTACTGCACAGATATCAATATTCTCCATACTGAGGAGAATCTCGAGTGTGTGCATCTTGAGGTTTAGACTTCTGGCATTGAGCAGCATTACCCTTAGTTTTTTTTTTCTTCGTGTTGTCTATGGGGGTGAGTTTGTCTTTTGAGCCTTGCCGAAAAAAGGCACTATGGGGGAGGCAAGAGCCTTTGCCAGTATTCGAAAACCCAGGGATGACAGGTGCAAGCCGTCTCTAGCGAAGCAACGTGGCTTGTCGAGCATGTCATCCCAGGCTGACAGACACTGGATCCCCTTTGAATGGCACCAATACTTTAGCCAATTGTTAAAATTGATAATTTTGTCTTTATACTGCGACATCGTTCTTGGTGAAGGTAGGATGCTACTCAAGGTCAGGGTCATACCGGCCTGGGCTACATGACCAAAGAGCTCCTGTACGTCTTTTTTCATGTAGTCCAGGGAGGTACATCTCAGATCATTCACACCAGCATGGACAATGACAGAGTCATATTTGTACTTGCTTTGGAGTAACCTGAGTGCTTGTGTTATGTGGCGGATTCTAGCACCTGACAGGCAGCTTACAGTGACCTTCTCCTTGTTCAGCCTGGTGAGTGGGACGTCAGTGTGTCTGACAATATAGTCACCTATTACAAGTGTATTAGGTGTGTTGTTTAGCCTTAAGGGCTGTGACTGTGTGGCACACAGATTTTGTGAGCTATGTGCTACGTGGATATTGTTTCGTGGTAGGTGTTGCTTGGATGTCTGCTTTGGTGGTCTCTGCTGCTTAGGCAGATTTTTATTGAGAGCTTCCGAGTATGTTTTTGTGTGTTTATGTGTTTGATTTGCTGATGCGATAGGTCTATGTGAGACTGGATTTGTGGTGTGTGTGGTTACCTTCTCCTCCTGACAGGCTGTGCCAGTACTGGGTTGAGTGAGCTTAGCCTCCAGTTTGGCTATATAGTTGCATCTCTCACATATATTTGAGCTTGTTGGGAGGAGGAGAGGGTGGTCTGTATACATAAGGCAGTTGTAACATTGCCTCAAGATTCCCAGATTCACCAGCTGGACTGGAGAGTAAACTTGAAACTGACCTTTGGGCATGCCTGAATAATATAGGGAACTACTTATTGACTGATCAGAAAGAACCAATAGGGAGCAAGTGCTTAGAAGGAGTATAAGAGGATGTAGTGCTTTAGTTTGTGTTTACCTATGAGATTACTTATATGAGCAAGTGCAGGGCTTTAGAATGAAAATAGAGTGCTTAATTAGAGATTTAGAGCAGTTCTAAGGGAAAAAGTGAAGAGTAGACTTTGTGGAGCCAGGCATAGTTTAAACCTGTTTAAGCGGCGCTGCTCGACGCTGCTCTGAGCGCAACACCATGCAAAAAGAAAGTTGCAGGGTTTTAAGAGAGAGGGATCAAGGAGTTTGGAATTGACCCAAAATGGCCAATAAAACTACAGCTTCTAGGCAGTAACCACTCCTACAGGAACAGGCAGGCTGCTCAGTGTTAACCACTGCCACTGGTGAACACAGAGACTTCCCTTTAGCCCAAGGAAGCACTGGCCTCCAAGAAACTTACAAACAGTTCAGAACAGCAAATCTGTAACTGAACTTTCTTAAATTTCAGAAAGTGGGAAAAAAGCAAGATTTTTTTGTTTTAGTTTAAAGGTAGCAGAGATACACAAGTAGCAAAATATTCACAACAGTACAATAAATGACCCCACACTTGAGTGCTAGGCCAAAGTCAGGTAAAATGCAATTTTAAGAGAAAAAAACAATTTTAAATTAAGTGCAACACAGGAAATGCAGTAAACCGGCTCTAGATTTGTTCTAAATACTGTTTCTACTACAGATATAAATTTTTGCAAGCCGGAAAATGCCGAAAAGTAGGCGGCAAAGCATTAATTCTAAACAAAAAATAAGAAGAAAATACTTAAAATCTCAAAAGTGGCTCCTTTCTTCTCTCAGCGTTTTCTCCGCTTGGTAGGTGCTTCAGCAACAACTAACAAGCCTGGAAAGACGCCAAAACCACGAGGCAGCAAGGTTTTAAGAGAGAGAGATCAAGGAGTTTGGAATTGACCCAAAATGGCCAATAAAACTACAGCTTCTAGCAGTAACCACTCCTACAGGGACATGCAGGCTGCTCAGTGTTAACCACTGCCACTGGTGAACACAGAGACTTCCCTTTAGCCCAAGCAAGCACTGGCCTCCAAGAAACTTATAAACATTTCAGAACAGCAAATCTGTAACTGAACTTTCTTAAATTTCAGAAAGTGGGAAAAAAGCAAGTTTTTTTGTTTTTTCTTTTTTGTTTTAGTTTAAAGGTAGCAGAGATACACAAGTAGCAAAATATTCACAACAGTGCAATAAATTACCCCACACTTGAGTGCTAGGCCAAAGTCGGGTAAAATGAAATTTTAAGAGAAAAAAATGATTTTAAATTAAGTGCAACACAGGAAATGCAGCTGATGGCACAGAATCCTCATCAAGGTGTAATACCACACGCACATGTGATAGCTGTTTCGGTGATGCACTCATAACATACATAGCTGTTCACTGACATTGATGGCATGCTTTACATTTGTGACAGTGCAGATTGTGCCATATATATCTCTGAAATGTACACCAGTCAACTAGCCTGTAGTGATCATAATGTCAATTGTGTCTCCTTATGCCTTCTGCATATGTTAGTGACAGAAGAGTCTCTTTGATTAAACTCATAGATTGCTGACATGTCCTAGTAGTTGTACAAGTGTGCTGGTGCAAAACCATCTAGGCTCACTCAGAAACACATATGTTGTGTCAGTGGCATGGGTGCTACTGGTGGTATTGTTCTGATATTGTCCATGATTGTGTGTGATGGTTTTACTGGTGGTATTATTCTGATATTGTCCATGATTGTGTGTGATGGTTTTACTCTTGGCCGTGAGCATGCATCTGTGTCCTACTTGTTGGAAGCCTCTGCTGACAATACAGGCATACTCAGGAAAATCAGTCTGCACAGCTCCACAATATGCACGCAACCCCAAATGTATTTAACTTCTATGATACATGTCCTCTCCATTGTTCATATCTGGATGTTATATCACACAGATGTCTTCTGCTGTTATGTCACCTTTTGTGACAGTCACATCATATACATTTGTCACTGTGCAGTCCATACTGTGCCATGTGGAGATGTGATAAGTGTTCCCTGTTTTACATTTCCTCGTGTGGTACATTACAATGTTTCACCTGTCCTCCTTCCTGGTGTTCATCCCTAAGCTTCATCTGTGTATGCCTATTCAATAAACACACTTCCCATGACTGTTTCTTATAAATGGCAGTCCATGTACCATTACAGATCATTGGCATAACTTGTACAGACTGTCTGGAATGGGATTCCAGAATACTCAGTACTATATACACTGTTCTGTCCTGTGCCTGCAACATGCAAATTAATATATGAAAAACCTTGGTGGTCCTTGTGGCATTCCTGGCAATCCCTCTACCCCAATATACTGGAGTGTACACGTACACTATCCTGTCCAATCCCAGCAACATAATACATTAATTTCTGAAAAGCCCTGGTGGTTGTTGTGACATTCTGCTCAATCCTGCTAACCCAGTTTGCTATGGTGTAACTAAGATCACTGTCCGTGTTGCTTTTCATGGTTTCCTGACTGCCACAAAACCCTGCTTCCTTACATTTGAAGATGAGTCACAGCATGGATATATATTAAGCAGTGCTGCTCTCAGTGCAAATACATAAACTCCATGTAGAGTTTATTGAATCCCAGGGTAAAGCTATGAAAATGAGAAGCAAATTGTGTAATCAGAAAGTAGAATAATCCACAGCATGAAGTTATGGGAAAGAATAGTGGAAGCTAGGTTAAGAAGGGAGGTGAGGATTAATTAGCAGGAGTATGGTTTCTTGCCAGGAAAGTGCACTACAGATGCGATATTTGCTCTGACGCTGTGATGGAGAAGTATAGAGAAGGTCAGAAGGAGTTGTATTGTATTTTTTTGGGACTTAGAGAAACCATATGCCAAGGTGCCTAGAGAGGAGTTGTGGTATTGTATGAGGAAGTTGGGAGTGGCAGAGAAGTATGTAAGAGTGGTACAGGATATGTACAAGGCCAGTATGTGACAGTGGTGAGATCTATGGTAGGAGAGACTGATGCATTCAAGGTGGAGGTGGAATTACATCAAGGATCAGCTGTGAGCCCTTTCTTGTTTGCAATGTTGATGGGCAGGTTGACAGATGAGATCAGACAGAAGTCCACGTGGACTATGAAATTTGTGGATGGCATTGTAATTTGTAGTGAGAGTAGGAAACAGGTTGAGGAGACCCTGGAGAGGTGGATATATGCTTTACCGCGGAGAGGAATGAAAGTCAGCACAACTAAGACAAAATATACATATCTATATATATATATATGTGTGTGTGTGTGTGTGCAAAATGAGAGGGAGGACAGAGGAATGGTGAGGATGCAGGGAGTAGAGTTGGTGAAAGTGGATGAGTTTAAATACTTGGGATCAACAGTTCAGAGTAATGGTGAGTGTGGAAGAGAGGTGAAAAAGAGAGTGCAGGCAGAGTGGAGTGGGTGGGGAAGAGTGTCAGGAGTGATTTGTGACAGATGGGAATCAATAAGAGTGAATAGGAAGGTCTGCAAGGTGGTAGTGAGACCCACTATATTATATGGGTTGGAGACAGTGGCACTGACAAAAAGACAGGAATCAGAGCTGGAGGTGGCAGAGTTAAAGATGGTAAGATTTGCACTGGGTGTTATGAGGATGGACAGGATTAGAAATTAGTATATTAAAGGGTCAGCTCAGATTGGATAGTTTGGAGACAAAGCCAGAGGAGAGATTGCATTGGTTTGGACATGTGCTGAGGAGGGATGCTGGGTATATGGAGAAAAGGATGCTAAGGATGGAGATGCCAGGTAAGAGAAAAAGAGGAAGGCCTAAGATATGTTTTATGGATGTGGTGAGTGAGGACATGCAGGTGGTTGGTGTGACAGTACAAGATGCAGAGGACTGGAAGTAATGGAAACAGATGATCTGATGTGGCCACCCCTAATGGGAGCATCTGAAAGAAAAAAGTAGTTGAAGGCTTTCCCTGCTTCTCAGAGTCTTGAGTAAAAAAAAAAATCAAAAATCCTGGGTAACCTCAGCTCAGCTCAAGTTATAGGAGACATAGACAAAAAAAAAAATCCAAAAAGTCAATAAATCCATCTCACAGAGCAGTGTGACTTAAAACCTGTAACAAATCACAGTTCTCTCACCTCTATGAATCTGTGCTACAGGAGTTAGGTTCCAGGTATGTAAGAAATTCAGGAATTTAATGTTTACAGTGGTGACAGAGGAACGTCTGGTTACTGTAGCAAGCAGGAGGTAGCAGCATAGAGACCAGTACTAAATGTAATAGTGGAGGGGGTGGGGGCTACATTAGTGTAGCTATGGCATGGTGAGAGGGGCAGCTGTCCTGGGCACAAAGTGCTGGGGGTGGTCATGATCAGCCATTCCAGATTGCTCTTTAATGTATATCTGCTTTTAAAAGTTGGTATTGCATTTGTGGTCAAACCTGAGTGCTGTAGCATTCTGTGTGGGGTCTAAACTGTAGCAACTGCTTGATATATTATATAGTTTGCTACAATTTAAAATTAAAAATATATATATTTTTTTTAATAAAACCTGAGAACTGTATTGCTGCATGCAGGTTATAAACTGCAGCAACTGCTTGCTTAATTTGCAGCAAACATTTTGCTACAGGTTAAAAGAGAACAGTTTTTTTTATTAAAATTTGAGGCAGGAGGATCATGGGCAAGGCACATAAATGGGAACAGAATGGTAGGAATGGATGGAACAGAGGATTTATTTTTTTTTGCTCATCACTTGAAGAGCTGAGGTTGTGGAGCTCTAATTTGAGGGACCAATGGCCAAGCTATGCTTCTGGTGGGCTGAAACAATGTAAAAATTGAAGAACTGAGAAATCAGTAGCATTTGTAACAAACAGAAAGCTCTGTAAGTACAGCTTAAACAGACAAATAATATAATACAGTAAAGAGTTGATTATTCAGACTAATTGGGACCTAGGGTAGTTTGGATAATCAAACTGTTTGGATAATCAAACAAATAATTGATAAAAAACTTCTAAAATGTTTTTGATTAACATTTAACATGATAAAACAAATTTACTGTAAGTATAAAACAGTATAGTACATTATTGTTGTACAAGCTCAAAAAACATGCACAAGCGAATATGTATAATGTTTTCATATTCAGACTATGATTTTTCCTACCTGAAAACTTTGGAAGGCTGCATTCAGATAATTGACATTAAGATAATTGACTCTCTACTGTATTTAATATTTTCAACTGAGTTTGAGTATAAACAGTTTGTATGGGCACAGATCCTGAAGCAAAATTCACAGTACTGCCACTACTGTGAAATAAAATGTCATGACTATGGCACTCGACCATTCAGAAATTACAAGTAAACATAGTTATGACAACAATGCAGCAAAAGGTTTAGAAGTGTGTAAATGAGGCATAGATCCTGCAATATATCACAATTCTCCCACTATTGCAAACACAACTACATGACTACAGCACTAAACCAAGCAGAATTTACAAACAAGTAACAAAACATATTACGTCACAGGATAATTGAAGTGTAATTGAAATTTGCAAGGAAAATTGAAGTAATAACTTATTTCTTGCCTTTTTGATAAGAAAAGCTCACAGTATGAGGCTTTCCACACTTCTCAGAATCTAGAGTAAAAGACCCTGGGCAAGCTGAGCTCAGCTCTTATTTTTTCAGGATCAGACTGGAGGCATAGTATAGACAGTCTTCTGGTCACGGTCTCATCTCCATGATTTTATTATATAGACTCAGAAAGAACATAACTGCATCATTTCCACTGGCATTAATGAAGTTATCTTGAAGCTTGTCAATGCCTAGTATCTTTTTCAGGAAAATTCCTGATGGTACGAAGAACTTTGTTGTCCATTATTCCGGGCTGTAATTCATTTGAGCCTTCAAATGACTCACCAATGTCACCATCATGATACAGTTCAGCTATATATTTTTTTCCAGTACCAAATTATGTCATCCAGGTTAATTAATAATCTTCTGTTACATTCATTTATATTGCTCTGCTTTAGCTTCAATCTAGGTCATACTTGATTGACAAGTATCAGATGCCTTTTGTGAATTGCTGTTTAATAATCCTGCTGCAATATTTGTACATTTATCCTTCAACCATGCAGCTTTATCTGTTCTCGCCTGTCTTTACATTTCATCCCTCTAGTGAATGCAGGTTAACTGTCAACATGTTTTCCTTACATTCATCCATACTGGAGCATCTTCAGAAATCCATGGCTTGAAGGGGTCATAGCCAAGATGGCTAACTGGGAGTAGCAGCTGGTGAAAGATCTGTAACTAAAAACATTTCTCTGACAGAAAATGTAATAAAAAATAAAAATTTGAAAATACTTCTTAGCAATGTTTATTCATTAATAGTCAAAGAAAAGATTTATAGCTTCAAGTTCTTCAAAAGCTGTAGTTTCCCTGTCAGAATGTCAACTGTTTGGTTAAGAGAGACTTCAGCATGGGTAGCTCAAGAAATGGTTAAGACATCCAATGAATACTATCTTGTATGCAGGCTGTATTAATTAAAATAGACAAACTGCATACAAAACTGTAAAGTTTCAAAGAAGAGATTAGAAAGAGGATGGAATATTTTGAAATCCTTATGAAACAAAAAGGGGCACAAATAAACAGTATGAGGAGACACTGAATGATCATGAAGGCAGAATAACTGAAGAGAGTCTCAGACTGAATTTCTTAAAAAATGACTTGCTCAAAGAAATACTTGATGATTTAGAAAATAGACTGAGACAAAATAACATTAGAATTTATGGTATGTCTGAAAATTATGGGGGATACAATATAATAAACTTTTTAACTACCTGACTACATAAAACATTAAATCTACCTGAACGTTTTGGGACTGAAAGAGCACATAGATCTCTGAAAGCACATTCTAAGAAGGAAAACTCACCACCATGCTCAATTATAGTTAAGTTCATGTCTAATTTAGAAAATATAAAGTATTAAAAGCAGTATGGTTTAGCCCACTGATTAAAATAGGTGAACATGTAGTCAGCTTTAACAATGATTGTTCCAGTAAAGTAATAAGTAAAAGAAAATCCTGTTTATCACTGACCAATGACTTAACACGAACATTAAAGCCACTTTGGTATTTCCTGCAAAGATCAATTTATTCCTTTCTGAAGAAACCAAAATATTAACATGCTTGAGTAGGCATCCATGTTTGTTAACAGAAATAAAATCATTAATAATAATATTGAAGAAATTGAGTGGAGCAGTATATCCCTGAAGAGACAGAGTGAGTTGAATTCTTGGAAAGCTGCTTCTAAAACTAAAAACCCTAAAAACAAGTGCCACTCATTTTCTAATTGCAGGACTATTCTTTTCTTATGCAATAGATAAGCCTTTTAAGTAAAATGTTTCTACTGGACTTTAACCCACAAAACATATGTAAGTATGCATCCATATTTTAAGCCAAAACATTTTTTCATGATAAGGAATTTAAAAGGTTAGTTTTAGTATTTTACTATATTTGCAATGAAAGGTTTAATATATTTAATTTAACTCAACCTATAAGTGTGTTTCTAAATGTTAAACAAATATTTCCTGTAAGAGAATGTCACTATATTATAAGCAATAGAATTGGCAACTTTAAAGCTATATAGGTTAAGAATTGTATTTTATTTGTTCAGCATTACTTAGTATGTGCATTGTTGGGTTAACTGAATGTCAAATCAAAGTAATATGCTAATTAGAAGTGTTAAAGTGCTGATGAGTTTGTTTTATGTGTTCCTGTGTAACACATTCCTTTCACAGGTCATTTATGAAACAGCTGAGAGAAAGCTTGAGAACAAAATAGTGTTCCATTTCTTGAGAGTGCTGGATTTTTCCCACCTTGAGCTGCCCTGAAGAAAATCTAATTCAAACTTCATCACTGATATCTGTGAAAGAAGACAAACTTTCTTTTTTGTTTTCTTTTCTCAAGTATATATGTGAGAAATCTACTCAAAAACATCTTTCTTTTCTTAAAAGTGAAACCTCTGTGATACAAAGCTATGTATTGTTTATCACTGAGAAGTTGTAACATATAATTTGCTTACATTTTACATGTTAATAGTTTATGCTGTAGAGTTAACTTTACCTATACATATTAACTGTATATATTAATTGAAAGAAGTAAAGTTAGATGGCTGTTGCTGATAAGAACAGCTTAAAAGAACTATGTAGAATGAGAAACTTACAAAGGAAATTAGCAGTTGCTACATGGTGTGTGTTTTATTTCCGCATGCTGTAGCCAGATACTGATATCAGCATGTAAAGCCTAGACCAAAACAGCAGTTCACAATGACTAAACATACACCATCAAATTAAATAAGCAGGGATTCTTTTACATATAGTCAAAATTGCTTGTAATATTAGAATTAATAAGAGTAAACATTTTATGAATAATATGCATCTGTATTAGAAGAACAAAAGATCAAAATCGTGAATGCTCTAAAGAGCAAAAATGCCAGACCTCAAACTCCTTATTGTGGTGGGCTGCACTCCACACCACCGCTAAATATATATTCCAACTCTGAGATCGCACTACAGTGAGGAAAGGGCAAATATTCCGATCTTCACTCTACTGCGAGCTCACAAAAAGCACTTTGAGGTCCGATATTTTCGCTCTTTAGAGCATTCGCTATTTTGATCTTTTGTTCTTCTAATATAGACCCATATAACATGCATATACACAAAGAATGCAATACCTACTATGTAAGATTAGTAAAAGAGCAGTATCAGTAAATTAAGAAATATGTACATATACTATAACATCTAATAAAGATCTGATGATTAAAAAGCTCTTTGATGGAAGATTTTAGAAATAAAAGATCTATAAAATAAGGTAGAACACCAGTAAGAAAATAAAACAGAAAAATACATGTTTAAATTACAAATTGCTTTTAAGAAGTATGTCTATTACATATACCTGCATATGGCAGAAATATGAATGTACAATATTTCATATAAATTACAGAGAAAATCAAATAAAATATTTCAAAATAATATGAAAGCCAAAATTTGAAGCTTGGGCATATGACCTTTGAAACTTTTTACATGTTGCATCTTATACCTTCACTAAGACTACCTGAAATAATTCCTTTCATAAGTCAAAATTGAAACTTGAGTCTTTAATTGCTGAACCAGTGTATCCATTTTGATAGAAAGCAAAATAGATTTTTCAATATGTTTGTGAGAAAGGAGAATGGGATTTGAACTGAACACTTTGTAACTTATCTATACAATATAGACTACATTTTATGACTCCATAGAAATAGTAAGACATTTTCTGCAGCCTCTGTAATGTATATATTTGTATGGAGTAGTTTAATAAGTTAATGGATTTTAAATAATTTGATATTTGATGTGTTAGGAGTGTTACAGAAATGTGACATGTAGTGACACTTGTACTTTAAAAACTAATTCAAAGCTTTTTGTTACAGCTATTCAATTTGTGTGTGTCTTTTGACATGATAAATATATATGTACATTGATATCTCTCTTTTGTATTATAGTTTAGTATAATAAGATTACCTGTGGCCTGTAAGTTTACAGATGTCTTGTCTCACTCTGTTATACTTATTTATTTAGAGATTTAGTTATAATAATCTTGAATGAGTGAATGATTTAAGAATATTAAATGGGTAATGTATGCCACTATTATATAAATAGGTATATAGTATACTTTTATTCATTATTTAATATTTTGGGTTTGTTGAAGATGCAGCAAATATGTAAAATCTCATGCTTATGGACTGTGAAAAATGAAATGTATTTTGGGAAGCGATAGGTATGTGTTTTAATTGGTTATGGTCTAATAACTGTTCTTTAACTAGATCAGTATTACTAATGAATGTTCCACTTCCTGCATCTGTAAAAGCCAAAGATCAGGAAATGTTTGGTGCAGTTGCTAGAAAAGTTATTATAAAACAATTGGAAATCAAAGTCAGTTCCTACATTCAAAGATTTTTTTTTTTTTAAATTTAACACCAGTATGTAAAACTGAAAAAAAAGTGATCATAATAACATCCATAAATCATATTAAGGCTTTTATGGTTGGGATAACCTTGAAATGTCACTACTGAAATAACAAAACTCTCAATGTGTTAATTGTAATTGTATACGATTACCCCGATAATTCAATTTATTCCTATCATTGTATAACAATATACGATGTTGAATTTTTTCCTTTCTGTGTATATATTGTAAATATATTACACTAATAACAAAATTCTTAAAAAAAGAAAGAAAAAGAAATATATCGTTTGTTAACATGCTCCCCCTTTTTCCCAACAACTTAACTATATTGAAATCTATGTAGTGTACCTCAACCCCTTTATTTCTAGTTTTTAAATTTCTCATTTTATCAAACTAATTCTTGAATTCTACCAAGACACTGACATAAATCCCACCTCACATCTTCAGTAATTCTGTTTTTGGATTTATTAGCTGTATAAAATAAAATTTTCAGTCGCACAACTTATGATGCTATTCAACTAGGGGGAAAAGACAACCATAGAAAAGTAAGCAGTGTCCTTACTGTAGCTCATTACACAAACCAGTAGAATCCACCAACACCCCTGATTAATACCACAAATCTTAAACATCTTAATTATCTAAATATAGCTTGCAGGGGATTATTACCAGTTAAGGTCGCATTAATTGCTGTCAAAAGAACTTGATCAACTTTTTTTCTCTGCTGAATCTATCTTCAAAGCTGCTTGAGGCCTGCATACTTAAGCCAACTTCCAAAGGATTCTAAAAATAGAATTTAAAGATCAAGCTTATATTGGTTGTAGAATTTCCTATTTAGTAATATACAAAAATGTCTCATGATCCTGTAAGCATGGAGGCACAAATAAAACCACATTTTTGGCAGTTGTTACACTGGAAAAAAGATTGGTACACAACTAACAGCAAAGAGGATAAAAAACGCATCTTCCAAAACTAAAATGTTGTCTTTAGGACTAGAAAGTAGTCTTCCAACCCATTCGGCATGCAATAGAAAATCTGTCTAGATAAACAGACAATATAAATGTAACCCTATCTAATATAGCTTTGGATATGTTTGAAAAATGTACCTCATACTGTAAATTAAGATCCTTATCCTGGAATGTAGCAGTCAAGATCACTCTAATGATTTATTTCTTATCAAAGATAAACTGCTAGAACAATCTTATTATTAGATGCACAACAGATCGATCTTCACTGGCAAGGTATGTGACACATACTTCAAATCAAAGCTGCATGCACTTGTTAAACTAATTAGCAGCAATACAAAAAAATAGACAATGAAGCAGGTATGTAACAAATATCAAACTAAAACATCAATGGCACTTACGTAGCCTAATGCCTAGACAGTCTTGTTTGGCATCTCTGGCAAATCAGTTTATCATCCTGCTGATAATCAGAAAAAAGAAAGATTTCCATGACCCATAAGTCCAGCATATGTTTTAACACTTATGTCTGCCTAAGAACAAGTAATCACCTATCAGTAATATTTACTAGAAAACTCTGGTTTGCTATCCTTAACCACCTCTTCCCATTAACTAAGTAGTTTGTACTGGTGCCAATTTATGTTACTATATTAATGCTGACACTGCTCAACAGTGTCCATCCTTGTGGCACAACCCCTAGGGACTGAGAGGCTGTTTAAAAAACCCAGTGAGGTCATGGACCTCCCCATCCAGGCACAGTGCACTTTGCAGTCCTCAGTGCATGTGCACCAGCAGGTATGAGCCTCATTGCATGGTCCAAATCTGGTATGCAGTATGCTAAATGTGCAGTTCAGAGACATTTACCCTAAGTTGCATCATTAGACAGTTACATACCACATAACATGCACATAGTTGGACAGAAGAGATGAGGACATCAGGGCAGATGTTAAAGTAGCTCCAGTTGCACTGAATGTCAAAGAGAACATACTAAGATGGTTTGGGCAAATGTTATGAAATCAGAAAACAATTTGGTAAAGACGATTTTGGAAAGAAAGGAAGAGGACAAGAGCAGTTGAGGACATCCAGCCAAGTAATGGATGGATTACATGAAGGAAGACCTGCAACAGTCAGGCAAGTCTGTAAGAAGGTCGAAGAGCATATATGAATAAAAAGTAGTGGTGACAATTGATGTGACACCCCAACACCATGTAGAAATGGAAAAATGATTGATGATGGTGATTATTATGATGTCTCATTAACACAGTTGCTATGCTATGCTATGGACATTAAAACTGTAAGATAAAAACAGCCACAAACATTGCAGTTTTCATTCTGCTATCAATTCTTATAGAAATAGCAAGTGGAGCTATTTGTGGATATTGCTTTCAGTCTACATAGATACATAAATTCATAGATATTCCAAGACCACAGACTCATTGCCATTCTCATTTTTCCAGTACTCACCATCAGGAATCATCTCCTTTCACCAGGAGGGCCTTACGACCTAATTGTAGAGTGAATTTGTAGATACAATCCAGTCATCTTGCTTATGTTTAAAAAATTTAAGAAAGATCCAACCAAGTTAGAGGAGGCCTATGGGATATATGCAAATGAACTCTAAATGACACACTAGCATTTTGACTACAAAGCTTAGGATATCCATGACATTTCTCTTTTTAAGTCTTTACGAGCTTATTTAGGCCAATAAACTCAAACCTCTAGACATGCATGTTTCAGACTTTTTTGATCTCATCAGTATAGAACAAGTGGATTGTTGGCTATACATTAGAAACACAGAACTTAAAATTAAGCCTGATGTCCATAAATGTTAGGGTGCCTGCAAAATATCCTAAATAACATCTAAACCAAAGGTAAAAGGGTCACACAGACAGAGCATTCAGTAAAAACAGCAAGAAAGATCTAGACAACCTAGTGTCTTCACTATGTAAAACCTTAAACCTCCTGTATGGGATATATAAAAATGACATCTATAGGACATACTAGTGTTTCAACTATATGGCTTCTAAAAGCCCATGATGTTGTACGTTTTAAGTCTTTACGGGTACAGTTGGTCAGTAAAACCAACCTCCACTAGTTGTAGACATACATGTTTCTGCCTTTTTATTTCTTGCAGTTTTTGCTGAATTGTTTACTTGTGTGAGTTTTTTACCCTTTGGTTTGCTACTTTGTTTAAAGGATAATACTGAGTTGTAATGTTTAACATGACGGGAAGTTTGTTCTAGCGGTTTCAGAGGCAGTCAGTTATAGTTATAAACTTGTCCATCTATTGTTACATTTATCAGTTGGTGAACATTTGGTTCCCTGGTTCTAGTATTGGTGGAGATAATGGACTTGCATAGAAACAGAAGGTCCAGGACAACTGAGCCTTCAATGGTCTGGTAAGCTAACAGATATCTCCCCTCAAAAGACTCTGAGACACTGAATAAAGTGATAGGGAGTCACACCTTATTTACTTTTTTCCTGTGATCTTATTGGTTAGGAAAAGAAATGTCCCAAATGAGACATTGTACTCAATAACTAGTGTGATCAATGCTGAATATAATGTAGTGATTACTTCTCTAGCTCTTGTTGATATTCCTTTGGTCATCATCTGTGCTAAATAAAAGAGTTTCTTGACAACCATTATTACATGATGGCCCAAAGAGAGGATGCTGTTCACCCAAATACCTAGGTCCCTAACTACAGTTTTGTTTTGTAGAAGCATGTTTTCTAGACAGTATAATGACATCTACCAAACTTGATGATGCTTCACTTTTTAGCATTTAAATTGTAGCCATTTTGAGAATACCAACAGTACACTAGAGTGAGTCAATTCTGGAGAGCTTGGGTGTCATAGGGTGACTTAACAACAGCTGCAGTTTGCAATCCTCTTCAAATGATTCCCTATTAGAACCTCGAAGGTCCACTTACCCGAATATGGAAATGCTGACACTTGAAGCTTGACACTTGAAAATAGCTGAAGAAGGATTTATAATTATATTTGGCTTCAGAGGTCAGTCTAGGATCATGAGCTCCTTTGGTTGATCTGGTAATGTTTTTCATTTTTTTTTTTTAATGATTTTGATAATGTCCTTGAGAGGATGGATTTTTGATCTACAAAATAATTTAAGGTGTTTCTTTCTTTAATTATATTGTTTATTTATTGTGGTGGGCTTCATTGAACCACAAAAACATCGATCGTCCTGAAGCGTGAAATCCTAAATTTCGAATTATCATGGTTGGCCCTTCTGCAGTATAGCTCCATAAGGTAAGTATGCGATAGTTACGGACCTTAGGGTTAGGGTGCGGATTAAGCTAAGTGCATTGATGGTAATGTATTTGAGATTTAGTGAAGGGTTAGAAGTAGGGTTTTGTTAAGTATATGTGTGTGGATTATTTATTTCTTTTGGGTATAGCTTCTTAAGATAAGTGTGCAATAGTTATGGACCTTAGGGTTAGGGTGCGGGTTAAGGTAAGTGCATACATGGTTGTACATGCAAGATTTAGTTTAGGGTTAGCATAGGGTTTAGTTTAAGGTTATGGTTAGTGTATGTATGTGGTTTATTTATTTTTGTTTAGGTAGGTAGTATGTAGCAGGCTGTGGGGTGGGAAAAGTATGATGGTTCGAGTTTTTGAATTTTGCGGTTTAGGGCATTCGGTGTATTCATGTTTCACGAAATATGTGGCTGTGTTTATGTATTCAGTGACTAGGGCTTTTGCGGCTCCAATATAGACACCTTCAAACTTTGTTAGTAAGAGGTCTTTGCTCTCTGCTTGGAGCTCTGAGAAGTAAATACCAAGAAGGAGAGGTCCTAGCACAGTGTCCTGATGGGCACGGTTGGTCACTTTCATGCTTTTTGATGCGGCACCTGCAACTTGCACTGTGTGGCTTCTGTTTCTCATCCAGGTTGCTATCCATCTTACCACCTATGGGTTACTTTAAAGCATTATATGATGCCAGCATGAAGAATGCTGTCAAAGGCCTCAGCAAGGTTAAGATATGCTGTGTGCATTGCATGGCCACAATCTAGAGCCTCCATAACCCTTTTGAAGAAATTTACTGCACTAAATAGACAGGATTTACCCTTCACAAAACCAAACTCTTGGGGGTCAAGTCTAAGAAGGTTCTTAGGTTCATAGGTTCATAGGTTCATACTAGGCTATCTGCCCAAGGGCATTTATAAGCCTAGCCCATAGTTATTTGGCTTTCGCCACCCCTTTAGTTTGAATAAAACTATGCCTATTATTTTGCTGTGCCTCTGTCAAGCAGTGACACTGAAGTAATCCCTGGGGTATATCTGCGATCCCCCATCCATTGGTCAAGATTCCTCTTGAACAAGGCCAGCGAGGTGCTCTGCCTCACATGTACCGGGATTTTGTTCCACAGCATAGGGAGTCTCTGGGTGATGAATCTGTCCCTCCAGCATGTTCTATTAATAACCGTGTCAAGGTTTAAGTCTCCGCCCTTGTGGTTCTGAGGGATCTAGATTTTTGAGGTGAAGCATATTCATCAAATCAGGGTTTGACATGGCCTTATATGTCAGGCACAGGTCACCTCTGAGCAAGCGGTATGAGACTGAATAGAGCTGGAGTTCTTTCAGTCGGGCAGCATAAGACATATTTTTGAGACCCTTTATCCTTTTGGTGAGGAACTTTTGGGGCCTTTCCAGCTGCTGCAGGTGTCTGGTCAGATACATTCCGAATGGGGCATTGTACTCAATCATAGGTCTAGTGAGTGATGAGTACAGGGCGATGACCTCCCTTGATCTAGATGTGAATCCCTTCATGATCAGGTGGGCAATGTAGAAGGTTTTCCTAACTACTTTAGCAACATGAGTGTCAAGCGAAGGCTACTGTCAACCTGGGTCCCCAGATCCCTGATGACTTCTTCTGTGCTCCGTGGATTGCCACCTATATGGTAGCTAGGGTAACCTTGTTTTTCCCGAAGGGTATGACTATGCATTTCTTGGCATTTAACTTTAGGCCATGGCTCTGGCACCAGTTATCCGTTTCTGTGAGGTCCTTCTGAAGGATATCTGTGTCAGATGTGTTTTCGACTATGGCTCCAGTTTGCAGTCATCTGCAAACTTTGTCAGCCATAACCCTCCTGTGTTTGCTTGTACTTCAGAAAAGTAGATGCCGAACAAGAGTGGACCCAGGACTGAGCCCTGTGGGACACCACTTGTGACAGGCTTTGAGTCTGACATGGCTCCAGCAACTCTGACCCTGTGGGTTCTGTCACTTAGCCAGTTTGCAACCCATCTTGTGATGTATGGGTTTACATTCAAGCTGATGAGTTTTTGATGATACCTGAGTGGGGTATTGTGTCGAAGGCCTTTGCCAGGTCAAGGTAGGCTGTATGGACTGCCTTTCCCTCATCAATGGCCTTGGTGACTGTCTCGAAAAAGTCAACCAAGTTTAAAAGGCATGATCTGCCTTTGACAAAGCCAAACTGGGTTGGATCCAAAGTCTGCAAGTTCCTATGTCTTTATTTATGAGTTCCATTATGATCCTCTCCATGGCTTTGCAGATAAGGCTTGTCAAGCTAATGGGACGGTAATTTCCAGGGTCGGTGGAGGCACCGCCTTGTGAAGTGGGACCACAGTCGCCAGCGCCACTCCTTGGGTGCGTATCCTGAGGTGAGGCTAAGATTAAACAGCTGTCCTAACTGCGGGTTTAATTCCTCATTGAGTTCATGGAGCACACAGCCGGGGACACCATCCGGTCCCATGGATGCTGTGTTTTGCTTTGGAGAGAGCAGTTCTCACCTGGGCGTTGGAGATGTTTGGGGGCTACAATCCTCTGGTATAGATATCTCTCCTTTTGGGGGAGGGAGAAGTTTGCACTGAACCTGTCAGCCAGTATGTTGGCAATGTGTGTAGGTTCAGTAATCTTCACATCATTTTGAACTAATTCTGAGCATATCTGGGAGTTTCCTCCTAGGTTTCTAACATAGCTAAAGACAGCCTTATGATTGTCTTTTGAATCCTTGGCGATTTTTCTCTCAAAATTTGCCTTGGATGATTTTATGAGAGCTCTTAGTTTTTTACTTATAATGATCAAGGGTGTCTTACCTTTCAAGGATTTTGCTCTATCTTGTAGTAGCTTCCTCCTTTTGTTGTAGAGCTTGTTTATGGCTGGGGTCCACCAGACTGGACGCTTGCCTTTGGTACAAAGAGTCTTAGTTTTGTTTGGGATTGCCTGATCCATGCAGTCCTGTAGGTGCTGGTAGAAGGCATTTGTAAGTGATTCAGCGGTTTGAGTAATGTTTATCACTGGCTCAGGGGCCTTAAAGGAGACCACACTAGTTTTTAGAAGTGTGAAGTCGGCTTTGAGAAGTTTTCACTGTGGTCTTTTTGTTTCAGGTGGGGCGGGATGAGGACCTCCAGCGAGATTCGTTTATGATCTGATCTCACCAGTGAGGGGTATACTTCCAGTGTTGAACATTGTGATCCCATGTTCGTGATGATGAGATCAAGTATGTTTTCTCCTCTTGTGGGGATGGTGACTAGTTGTTCCATGGCATTTGAGTTTATGAACTCCAGGAACCTTTGGGCTAGAGTGTTTGGGCTTGAGTAGTGTTCCCAGTCTATATTAGGGTAGTTGAAGTCACCTAGTATGATGGTGTTTGGAGATACATTTATCCCCTCCATTGTTTTCAGGAAGGCATTGTGAGGTTCCTGAGTTTGAGAGGGTGGCCTGTAACATGCTACAAATTGCAGAGCAGTCTTGCCTATGGTTAATTGCACCTGGATGGTCTCCGATGCATCGTGCGTTGCCACCAACCTTGAGGTGTGGGTGTCCTTTATGAATATGGACACCCCCCCTTCCTTTCTTGGTGTTGTCCGGATTTTGGGGCCGGAACGCATGATATGAGGTGAAACCTGCTAGTGCTGGGGTGCTCTCAGGAGCCTTGAACCAGGTTTCTGTCACAGCACAGACATCGATGTTCTCCATACTGAGAAGGGCCTCGAGCGTGCATCTTGAGATTGAGACTTCTGGCATTGAGCAGCATTACCCTTAGTTTTTACTTTTTGTGTTCTAGGGTGGTAGGTTTAGAATTTGAGCCTTGCCTAAAAAGGCACTATGGGGTGGCAAGAGCCTTTGCCAATATCCGAAGCCTAGGGTGACAGGTGCAAGCCGCCTTGTGAAGCAGCGTGGCTTGTCCAGCATGTCATCCCAGGCAGACAGACATTGGATCCCTTTGAATGACACCAGAATTTAAGCCAATTATTAAAGCTGATTATCTTATCACTGTATTGTGGCATCATTCTAGGTGAAGGTAGGATACTGCTCAAGGTCAGGGTCATACCTGCCTGGGCTACATAATCAGAGAGCTCCTCAATGTCTCTTTTCATGTAGTCCAAGGAGGTACATCTCAGGTCGTTGACACCAGCGTGGACAATGACTGAGTCGTACTTGTACCTGCTGTTGAGAGACCTGAGTGCTTGTGTTATGTGGCGGATTCTAGCGCCCGACAGGCAGCTTACTGTGACCTTCTCCTTACTCAGTCTGGTGAGCGGGACATCTGTGTGTCTGACTGTGGAGTCACCTATGACAAGTATGTTTGGTGTTGTATTTGGCCTTAAGGGCAGTGACTGCTTTGCACACTGATTTTGTTGTTTATGTGTTGTTTGTGTGGTGTATTGAGTTTGCAGTTGCTTGGGTGTCTGCTTTGGAGGCCTCTGCTGTTTAGGTAAATTTTTACTCAGAGCCTCCGAGTATGTCTTAGTGTGTTTATGTGTTTGATTCAGTGGTGTGGTTGAGTTATGTGAGACTGGTATTGTGGTGTGTGTAGTTGCCTTCT
The DNA here is from genome assembly GCF_019279795.1 of Protopterus annectens. Taxonomy (NCBI): domain Eukaryota; kingdom Metazoa; phylum Chordata; order Ceratodontiformes; family Protopteridae; genus Protopterus; species Protopterus annectens. Next base: position 1,788,851,626 of record NC_056737.1, on the reverse strand, counting down.
CCTCCTGCCTGGTCTTGCCAGTCCTGAGTTGAGAGAGCTCAGCCTCCAGTCTGGCTAAATAGCTGCATCTCTCACAAGTGTTAGTGTTACATGGGAGGAGGAGATGGTTGTCCGTGTACATGAGGCAATTGTAACATTGTCTCAGAATTCCCAGATTCACCAAATGGGCAGGAGAGGACGCCAGCATCTGACCCTTCGACATGCTAGAAAGAATTAGGAGTTGGTATGAGACAGAAAAGTAGTGGGCTTAGCAGAGAAGTGGGCACTCCTGGGGGGTTTTGCTAGTGAGAGATTTGTATAATATAGGAGTGCTTGACCTGCAAAGAGAATGCTTATAAGACAAGTGCTGAGCTTTTTGAGAAGAAAAAGCTATTTGGAACAAGTGCTGCACTTTTTAGTGTAGGTGTAAACTGTTTAGGTTCCTAACAGAGCAGTTCTAAGGGCAAAAATTGAAGAACAGACTTTCTGGAGCCAGAAAGAGTTTAACCTTGTTTAACCGGCGCTGCCCGATGCTGCTCTAGTGGCAACTCCCCGCTAAATCGCGCTAAAGCACGTTAAAGCGTGCTTGATAGCAGGGGCTGGAAAGAAGCAGGAATAGACCCAAAAGGGAAAATAAAACTACAGTTTCAAGTCAGTAACCACCTCTACGGGGGGGTAGGGAAGCTGCTCAATGTTAGTCACTGCCACTGACGAAAAGAGAGACCCTCCTTCAGCCCAAGCAAAAATGGCCTCACAGAAACTTTCAAACAGTTCAGGAACAGCAAGCCTGTAACTGAACTTTTTTAACTCTCAGAAAAGTGGGAAAAAAGCAAGATTTTTTTTTTTGTTTTTTTTTTTTTACAGAGATAGCAGAGGTTCACAAGTAATATCAAGTTATAACAGTGCAGTAAATGACCCCACACAAGAGTGCTAGGTCAAGGACAGAAAATATGCAAGTTTTAAGAAAAAACGATTTAAAATTAAGTGCAAACAGGAAATTCAGCAAACAGCTTTTGGTTGTGCTCTAAATACAGCTACTAATACAGAAATCAAGTTTAACAAGCCAGAAAATGCTCAAGCTAGGCAGCTATGCAGAAAAACTTAGCAAATAAACAGAGAAAAAATACTTAAAATTTCAAAAGTGGCTCCCTTCTTCTCTCAGCGTTTTTTCCTCTTGGAGGGTGCTTCACCAACAGCCAACAAGCCTGAAAAGACGCTCAAACCACGAGGCAACTAGGTTTTAAGAGAGGAAGATGAAGGAGTTATGGAAATGACCCCTAGTGGCCAATAAAACTACAGTTTCAAGTCAGTAACCACCTCTACGGGGGGGGCAGGGAAGCTGCTCAATGTTAGTCACTGCCACTGACGAACAGAGAGACCCTCCTTCAGCCCAAGCAAAAATGGCCTCACAGAAACTTTCAAACAGTTCAGGAACAGCAAGCCTGTAACTGAACTTTTTAACTCTCAGAAAAGTGGGAAAAAGCAAGATTTTTTTTTTTTTTGTTTTGTTTTTACAGAGATAGCAGAGGTTCACAAGTAATATCAAGTTATAACAGTGCAGTAAATGACCCCACACAAGAGTGCTAGGTCAAGGACAGAAAATATGCAAGTTTTAAGAAAAAACGATTTAAAATTAAGTGCAAACAGGAAATTCAGCAAACAGCTTTTGGTTGTGCTCTAAATACAGCTACTAATACAGAAATCAAGTTTAACAAGCCAGAAAATGCTCAAGCTAGGCAGCTATGCAGAAAAACTTAGCAAATAAACAGAGAAAAAATACTTAAAATCTCAAAAGTGGCTCCTTCTTCTCTCAGCGTTTTTCCTCTTGGAGGGTGCTTCACCAACAGCCAACAAGCCTGAAAAGACGCTCAAACCACGAGGCAACTAGGTTTTAAGAGAGGAAGATGAAGGAGTTATGGAAATGACCCCTAGTGGCCAATAAAACTACAGTTTCAAGTCAGTAACCACCTCTACGGGGGGCAGGGAAGCTGCTCAATGTTAGTCACTGCCACTGACGAACAGAGAGACCCTCCTTCAGCCCAAGCAAAAATGGCCTCACAGAAACTTTCAAACAGTTCAGGAACAGCAAGCCTGTAACTGAACTTTTTTAACTCTCAGAAAAGTGGGAAAAAAGCAAGATTTTTTTTTTTGTTTTTGTTTTTTACAGAGATAACAGATTGATATTATATTTTGTGAGGCCAGTTATAATACATTCCATGACTTTGCAGATGAGGCTTGTAAGGCTAAGTCTGTAATTACCTGGATTCATTGTAAAGTCATCCTTATGGGAGGGCATCATCACTGTTGCATGCCACTCATCAGAGACAAAATAAGTAGTTAAACGTAAGATAAAGTTTGAGGAGCATGTTTGCAAGGGCATGTTTAACACAATTAAGCCACCAGGTATTTTGTAAGGTCCAATGGAGGAATTTTCTTTTTTCTTGACTAGTGCTGCCAGTAAATAATCTGTAGAGTTAATTGAAGGAGTAAGGGATTTAGACATTTCAACGCTTGGAATATGAGTCTCAGAGGTGAAGTTGGCACTAAATTTGTTTGCAAGGATATTGGCAATGTCAGTTGGGTCAGAACAGGAGGCTTCATTATGAATAAGTTCTGAGCAATGTAAGGTATTGTTTTTTAGTTTTGTAAAATAGCTGAAGAAGGATTTATAATTATATTTGGCTTCAGAGGTCAGTCTAGGATCATGAGCTCCTTTGGTTGATCTGGCAATGTTTTTCATTTTTTTTGAATGATTTTGATAATGTCCTTGAGAGGATGGATTTTTGATCTACAAAATAATTTAAGGTGTTTCTTTCTTTAATTATATTGTTTATTTATTGTGGTGGACTACCAGAGTGGTTTGTTTCTGAATTTTCTGTGATCCTTGCTTCTGGTTACAGAGGAAAGAACCATTCTAGAGCTGCTGTGGTAAGTGTACATAAGACAGTAGCAAGTGGAAAGAATAACTGAATTACAGTAATACTCTTGTTGCAGGGAGGCAGCTCCACATCCATTATCAGGGAGCACTTTCATTCCCTGCCAATTTACCTGCACTGAGCGATGGTGTTCCCACATTGCATGGGAGCAGGGAATGGTAAGAGTGGTCTAGTGGTAATCACCACCCTGCCTCCTGGTCATTCTCTGACATGGGTGTCACAGCATGCATTACAAAATGGATGTGCAGGTCAATAATACAGGTATAGGCACATGCCACCACTACCATGCAGAAGATGATTGGTGTAATGCACAGCCTGCATGATGACATGTATGAGGGTTTCCAATGCCTGGATCACAATACTGGCAGGATGGATAGGCACATGAGTGCCCTCTCTGCCTTTCTGGGTTGATATGCTTCCAGTCCTAGTGCTGATGCCTGGAAATCATGTTAAACTCAAAAAACGGGTCTAGGTAGTGACCTGTGAATCCATCAAAGCAGGCATTAGGGGTTGAGAAAGCACCTCACTGAGTACTGGTGAACTGGCGACTAGCTTAACGGAAGCATCGTCGGCAGTTTTAGACCTGTGCGGTCTGTCTCTGTCTTTATCCTTACATTTTTTCGGAAGATCGGTAGTCAGCTGGCTTACCAAAGCCATTTTGGAATACAGAGATTAAGAACGAAAGCATTTAGTGACAATAAGGGCCCAATGACAAATAGTTTGGGCATTGAACAAAGCACAAAACCAGCAGCGAGGTCGTGGTCTGGGCCTAAACAGGTGACGCAGTAAGAATGGAAATTTCGGTGTGGTATTTGCTTTCCACAGGTGAGACAATTGTTATCTTTTTCTGATATTGGTTGGAGCAAGAAAAAAGGATCCCCAACAGGGTACTTAGCTATAGAAGACTTCAAGGTGATTCAGTTTTGGAAACAAAAACTCAGGTAGCGGCTGACCGGCACTCGTGCGAACTGCTTCTGTTTCAGGCTCCTCAGCAAAAAATACTAATGTAATGGCATCGGCAGCCTGTTTTTATACCACTGATGACCTGACATCAATCCTGAAGCTACAGCAACTGACACAGAAATACTAAGTCTCTGGTATTCAGGCCAACTGAGGGCTACCTCTGGCAGGATAACCCAAGTGTGATGACTGCAACAGTGAAACATGAAGAACATTAGTATGTACACAATATGTGTCTTTCGGCTTTTCCCGGTTAGGGGTCACCACATATATACAAAAATATACATTTTTCACTATGGAGCCTGTCTCACTTCAGTTCTGTAAAGAAACTCTTGTTATGTTCAGCATATACATTTACTGAGCCTCTACAAATCTTTGTGTTGCCTGTGAATATGCCAATTTTTTTATTGCATTTGAATCTCTGAGAAGGATTTAGTCCAGTGCTTGATCCCTTTGGTCATGCTGCCATTAAAAGAAGATCTGCTGTCATTATGACATTAATTTCATTTGCATCTAACTGATGACCTCCTGATGATAATCCCTATTTTAGATGTATCCAAAAGTGAAGCATGAGAGCAGTTATCTGGTTCCACACACAGTATACATTACTTTGTCTACTACAGAGTCAACCCAAGCACTGCTTTTTTCCTTACTTTGATTAAGAAATAAACACTGACTACATTCAAGTCATAAGCTGTAGAATTAGGACTGACATTATCTTTCACTGATCAGTCAACGAGTTTTGTTCTCTTTTTAAACAGAAGTTATGCAAGTTTGGGTCTATATATACTCGAAGAGGCATTCCATCGAATGCCTCTTCAGTGACACGTAATCAGGGAAGTCACTAAACTGCGAACGTTTACATCAGCGATTTCTTTCCCTGGGAAAGAAATTGCTTGGCCATTAACATTACTTTGCCGTTTTCTCCACTGTAATGCAATCTCAGAGTTGGTATATTTAGTTTGGGTGGTGTGGAGAGGGGCACAATCCCTCACATTGGGGTGTGAGGGGGTGAAGCTCCCCACAAGGGCCTTTTTAAGCCTAGCCATGCATCCCAAATCTCTGACAATTTCTGTTACCCTTGATAAGTATAAGCTTGGGCACGGGAGATGAACCATTTACAGGTTACCTGTGTTCATTAGAGACATAGGTACCAAACCAGGGATGAATTTCTGGTTTCCCATCCACTTGAATTGGGTTAGGGAGAAACTCTGCTTCACGTGGATGGGAAGCCTGTTCCATAGACAATGTAGTCTCTGGGATATATACCTATCGCTCCAGCAGGTTCTAGTTATATCACAGGCAAGAATTAAGTCTTTAGAATGGGTAATTCTGGTACTGTTTGTGTTGTATATATGTAGGAGGTACATCAGACTGGGGCCTGACTATGCCCTGTATGCCAGGCATAGATTTCCCCTCAAAAGCCTATAGGAGACAGAACACAAGAATAGGCCCTTGAGGCGGTCTGCATAGGACATTTTACTTATGCCCTGCATTCTTTTAGTGAGTAACCTCTGTGGAATTTCCAGTTGTTGGATATACCTGGTTAGGTACATACCAAATGGGGCATTGTACTCAATGATAGGTTTGATGAATACTGAATACACTGGAACAATGACTTCCTTGGACCTGGATGCCATACTTATGTTTATAAGTTGCGCAACATAGAATGATTTCCTCACCACTGTAGACATGTGATGGTCAAAGGCTAGATTGCTATCTATGTGTGTCCCTAAGTCCCTAACTACTGAGTCAACTCTAAGGGATGTGTTGTCAATATGATAGTTACCAGGGGTGGATGACTCCCCAAAAGATACTATTATGCATTTCTTGGCATTTAGTTTTAGTCCATGGCTCTGACACCAGTTGCTTGTCTGTGTCAGCCCCTCCTGGAGAACATTTATGTCAGTGCGAGATTCAGTGATAGCTCCTAATTTGCAATCATCTGCAAATTTAGTCAGCCAGAGACCACTGACATTGACCTTGGCTTCAGAGAAGTAAATGCCGAAAAAGTACAGTGCAAGGACTGATCCCTGAGAGACTTTTGACTGGCCTCTTTGTAGAGGTGGACTCCCCAATTCTAACTTCCTGAGTCCTGTCTGTGAGCCAGTTGGCTATCCACCGGGTGACATATGGGTTTGTATCTAACCTCATGAGTTAGTAAACAATGCCCAAGTGGGATATTGTGTCATATGCCTTGGCCAGGTCAAGGTAGGCAGTGTGAACAACTTTACCCTTATCCATTGCTTTGGTGACCTTCTCAAAGAAGTCCACCAGGTTGCATTGGCATGATCTGCCCTTGACAAAACCAAACTGGGTTGGGTCCATTGTCTGGAGGTTTACTATATCTCTATTGATCATGTCCATAATAATTCTTTCCATGACTTTACATATAAGACTGGTGAGACTTATGGGTCTGTAGTTTCCAGGGTCTGTAGATGGCCCATCTTTGTGCAGAGGGATGACTGTTGCCTCTCTCAATTCATGAGGTGCAAAGCCTGTTTGGAGGCTACAGTTAAACAGCAATTTCAGAGGCACTGATAGATCAAGTTTTATACTATTTAGAAGGCATCCTGGGATATTGTCTGGGCCCACTGCTGCAGTGTTCTTGGTCTTAGAGAGAGCATTGAGGACCTGTTCCCTAGTGATAGTAGGGGGTGTTATATTTGAGCAATAACACATGCCTGGGTGTGGGTAATGCTGGATTTACCCATGGTTGGTGTGGTTTGGTGATGAGGGTGAAGCCCGAGTGGCCAAACAAAGACAACCGTGGGTAAATCCAGTATTACCCACACCCAGAAGTGGGTTATTGCTATTATACAATGCCATTATTTAAGAAAAAAATACTTCTTAAATAATGGCATTGTATAATGCCTCCATGCTGCCCTTCCACAGCTGTCTGATATTCTGCGGCAGTTCTGATGTACTGCGCATGCGTATGCTTATGCAGTACATCAGAGCTGTGTGGGTAAGCAATGGAGAAAGCAATATCTCCGTTGCTTTTTAGAAAGTGTCTCACTATGTTAAAGGAGTTTAACATAGCGACACAGCTTTAAAAAAAGCAACAGAGAAAGGAAGATCTGCGTTGCGAATCACTTTCTAAAAAGCAACAGAGATCTTGCGTTCTCTGTTGCTGTAACAAAAAAAAAAAAGACTTCTACTAATGGAAAAAGTCCAGGCGACCGGACCTTTTTCCATTAGTATAAGTCTGATTTACAACGCACACGCTGACCAATCAGTGTGCACATTTTGGAATATTAATGGGGGGGGGGTCATTGTATAATTGATGATATTTCCTGAGATAGTTAATTAATAGATACAATAATGAATGCCATGTTAATCACTATATGGAAAAAGGCATATGTAGCTCGACTTCACAAAGAAGCCTCATCTAAAATCTATGACAATTTCAGGCAATTCACTATACAATCTCCCATATCAATAATCCTTGAAAAATACATACAAACTCTAATACTGAAATACCTCAGCAGTTGTATTTAATCATCACAACCCAAGTTTTGACCCAGTCATAGTACCCCCACAGCCTTGCTATACATTTTCTTCACATCATCAGTAAAAACAGAAATTCTGGCAATGTTTTCCACATGATTTCTTGACTTATCGAAAGCATTTAACATAGTCTCTAATCATCTACTTCTACAAAAGCTATTTTCTGTGTACTTCTCTCTTACCTCTCTCTCCTGGTTTTAAAGCTACTTATCAGATAGATACCAAACTACCATGCTATAAAATGAGTATTCCTCATTTCCACCTGTCACAGTTGATGTACCACAGAAATCCATACTGGGACTACTCCTGTTTAATGTTTTCATGAATAATATACATTCCACAGCAAAGCACACTACTCTAATTTAATCTCTTGGTGGCACTGCATCAGTCTGTTCCTGCCTCCCCTCTACAGATTACAAGAATAGACCCCAGAATTATTCACATCCATTGAAACCTATCTAGACAACTCATGCCCCCCCCCATAAAAAAATCAAAAAACAAAAACAAGCTGCTCCTTTACACAACTAAATTATATTCAAAAAGTAATGACCAGTTTAACATCACCTCATCCAGTAATACTAACAGAAATTGTGCCAGACACTAAACTTTTTGGAATCATAATAGATTTTAATATTGTTTAATGCTAAACATTTCCTCACAGATAAAGCCTGAGAAACAACTGTAAAAACCTAATTATTCCCTACTATACACAGCTCAAGTCTTCACCTGCCACCACTCCAGAAAGCAAAACTCAAAGAATGTTATAACAAAATAGCAACATTTGCTGCAGATTTCTCTTACTGTACTACTGACAAGCCCTCAGACCACTAAACTAGAAAAAAATGCCCAACATCCTTCACCAGTCCAAGCTTCTAGCAGCCAAAATTTTATAGACAACCCAGACAAGTGCCCAGCCTTTAAGTCTATAATTCAGCAATATAACCCGACACAAATATGTGCTCCCAAGACAAATGTTTACTTACCATAAATAAATCTTTAAATACAAAAGGAGATATACTCTAATCCACTCATGTCTCCAAACTTTAGAACACTATCCCAGTTCACACCCTCACAAGCAAATTAAACAACTACAGACTTTTAAAGCAAATCTTAAACAGCGCCTAAGACAATCCTGGATCTACAAATGTTCATCCTAAGGAAACAAATGTGCACATGCTCTAAAAAAAATGAGTATATGCAATTTCAAATGCTGCAGTATAAATTCAAGCTTGGCTTTGTTTGCACATGTGCAAATATGTGAATTTTATATTTTAAAACTTGCATGTTATTCTTCATGCATACAGCCTGTATACTCTTACTATGTGTTACTATTGCTATTTGATATGTAAAACTTGTATAGTATATTGGTATTGTTATTTACCATGTCGAACTTTTCTTCCCATCCCTCTACTGAAAAGGAGTTCTTATGCCCAGTTGTACAATCTCCATTAAGAAATGCAAAATAAAATATCACCCTCCATCTGCCAGTTATTGCAAAGTGTTAAAGCTTCCCAGTACCACCTTACTCATATGTGCTGACCCTAATTCTTACTCTGTCAAAGGCCCTAATCACAACACTACCCATCAGATCTCTAAACAACTTTCCTTTAACAGTCTCTAAACAAGTTACACAAACACCCTTCACACATGCAAATACACAAGCACCACACTAAAGCTATCCCCTTCCCTAGGCCTTACTCTAACCTTACTCCACAAGCACTTATGCACAGTTGCACACACACACACACACACACACACACACACACACACACACACACACACACACACACACACACGCACACACGCACACACACAGACTCAGTCCCAATATAACTTTGGCATTAGTATACAAGTAACCACTCTTACTTAACTATAGTTGATATTTTATCATGCAACTCTTTCTGCACAATATAGGTTCAGCATGTGACTACAGCTGACATTGGGAATGGCATTTGATAAACAGAACACACATCTAATAGTATGGTATCTATAAATGTGTGTGTGTGTGCGTGTGTGTGTATTTAATATATATATTTATAGTGTGAATGATTGAAATGTCAAAATATCAGAACAATAAGATCTACAGATTTCTAACATTCACACTCAAAATACCAAACCTACAAAACACAGCAAAAAGAAAACAATTTTTCTTGCAATCTTTAAAGAAAAACTATACAGCAACATTCAGATCTAATTTGTCTTAACAGGGGATTCTTTTTATGGTAATGGTAAGGTATAGGATTAGGGTTATGGTTACAGACAGGACTAGTATTAGCACACTTTACTAAGGTGGGCAGGAAGTTTCACCCCTGATCACCTCAGTAATGCATGCCAACCCTAACTCTACTTCTAACCTTAACCCTGTACATTACCTTAAAAAAAACTTCCATAACACTACCACTATACAAGACACACACACACACACACACACACACACACACACACACACACACACACACACACACAGACATGCTCACCCATAATACAAACTTACCTACCTGCTTCAGCAAAGCAGATGTTTGAAGAAACTGATGATTGCACAAATGAACCTGTAGTTCATTGTATCGAAGGAAAGGTTGTTTAACAAAATTAATAGAACCCATATATACAGATACACACACAC
>NC_056737.1:1788776618-1788834118 GCF_019279795.1 Protopterus annectens | reverse complement strand
CCAAATAAATATAAATACTCTCAAAGGTTAAATATTCTCTAAAAGACTAGCCACAATGAAAAATTTAAGCATATTTAATAATAAATAACAAAAGAACACGAAAATACTAAATATCTATTTAGAATAAACACAAGAGTTTCAATCAAAGGAAATATTAAAAATAACACAGATGGAAAGATTCACACAGATACAGAAAACAATACTTAAATAATCTGACTTTATTTTCCTGACTGCTCTAAAGAACTGTAAGATACAATATTTAAGGCCTAAACCATGTAATTTAATTTCAGAGTATTTTTTAAAGTTAGCTGGACTGAGACTAACCTCTTCTCTTCCTGTACCCTCTGCTACAGTATATTAATTTCAAAAGTTACAATACAGGTTGACATACAGGTGTATTTCTCTTCTGTCCAGCAGGACCCACTGTTGTTGTTTTTTTTAACGCAAGCAGGTTTACAAATACATTTTCAACACAAGCATCTGTACAGATCAGTTTGATATACTAATGACATATAATTCTTTACAAAGCTCCAGCTAATTATGCTGGCATATGTTACACATCCACTGCCCTATGTTTCCTGGCATAGCTGGCAATACCTCACATCATCACAGATGTATAATCTGTATACATAAACTTTCCCTGTTGTGCTACTTACCTATAGTAAGAATAAGGCTAGGGAATTTTTTAAGAATGGAATCAATGAATGGGGAATACCTGGTTTTAGTTTTAGAGATTAGACTTCTTTTGAGAAATGAGGTATAGCAGAAGAACTACACAAGCAGTTATAGCTAAGAGATAGGGCACTTCTGGAGAAATAAAGTACTTAGTTGAGTGACTCAGCCTTTTATACCACTGAAAGTTCCATCATCCCCCAACAACGGCCTGCCTGAAAGACATTGTCACACTGGGAAAATGGCAAACTTCTATAAACTGGTATATGTCTGGGAGTAAGTGCAGGTGACTAAGACTTGGAGATGTTTGCAAGCTACTTCATGTACTCCAGACATTGATTCCTGCAGACATTTGCCTACTGTGTGACTCTGAGCAAGGCACATAACCAGACAGTGCACATGGGCGAAGGTTGAAAAAGATCTATGTGGAGTAGTGCTCTTCTCTCATCAGAGGTGTAAGGAGAGGGGGGTGAAGGGAGCAGCCATCCTAAGTTCAAGTTGACAGGAGGAAGAAACAGCAAATGCCAGTTGATCAGTATCACAGTACTAGCATTTACTTTTATACTGGCTTTTGTGGTACAAGTTATAGCAAGCAGTTTGTCCCGGTTTTTAAAAGTAGTAAGAGCATTTTCATTTTTTTGATTTATTTATTTTTTTACATTTTTTTTTTTGCTCCTGAGAATTGAGTGTTGTCACTATAGACTTGGTTTCCTCCTTAGTTGAGGATAGTGATTGTTTTTGCTTCTTATCTTAGAGGTATATATGTCTGTCTCTTTCTTATGTACCTGTCTAAGCATATGACCCATCTTGAGAAACTGCATTTTCTCACAAAGATATGTATATTTCCTTGCATCTGTCATTCCACCAATACATCTGTAATTATTGTACATAACCATGTGCCCCTATTAATGTATTTTTCCTTGTTGTTCATTCTTCCTGGAAAAACTGCAGATATTTACAAAATTATTTCTCTTATATACATTGTTTGGCTTATTCTTTCACTATGCCATGCTATTTCCTTTGTTAGCTGTTACCTTCACTGTCATTATGATTAGATGGTGCATTTGTGTACTTTGGGTTTGTATTTGCATAGCTCAATATTCTTATCATATATAGTCATCTTTCTTTTCTATCATTTATTGCACTATTATCTTTCTAGTAATGTGACAAACTGAGTATTCCTCATTGGTAAACTCTTGTGTAAGTAGTTTTCTCACCCCAAACTCAGAGGCATTTGTATAAACTGGGATGACCTTAGAACTGACAGGAAACACAAGGAAAGACTTTGTGTGGATACTTTGTTGGAGTCTCTTAATGGCTACATCATCCTATGGTGTCCTTGACTTTATCATGTTTTCTGACTTTAATGAGGTCAGTCAGGGGGCAGGGCATTGTGGAAAAGTCTGGAATAAATTTTAATATTCAGTAAGACCTTAAAAGGCTCATACTTGTATTTTGTTTTGAGGTACAAGCCGTTTTTTAAAGTTTACAGTTTTTCTTTTTGGTGCTTACTCATCCCCATCTTACAACATATCCTTAGTGTAGAACTTCAATCATATTCACTCCACATTTTGGAGAATTAACTGTCAGTACCACTTACCTTAGCGAGTCTAAGACTACCTGTAATTTTGGAAGGTGGGTGTCCCAATCTGCTGAATAGATAATGGCATCATTGTGGTAACAGAGGGTATTGGCAAGGCACAAGAGGTCTTCTAGACTCTACTGCCTTGTAATTCTCATCATTTTCTAATCCTGTGAGGTAGGCTGCAGCATAGCACTGATGAAATTTAAGACCCTATCTGCTAGTCTTTGGAAAGTAGCTAGTGCACTGTGGAGACCAAAGGTTAACAATGTATACTGGAATAAACCTTATTCTATGGAGAAAGCAGTTTTCCCTTTGGCTTCTTGGACATAGAAATTTGTCAGTATTCATTGGCAGATCAACTGTGGTGAGGAAGCAGGTGTTGCCAAACCATTCTTCTAGTTCCTTTATCCCTGAGAATGGGTAACTTGTCAGACTCTGATATACTCTAACTGTAGGAAGTCATTACAAAACTGAATAGTACCATCTAATGAAGCTGTTCCACTCAATATTTCATTGTTATCTTACTTACTCCTACATTCAGCATCTTTATATTTCCCCCAGTGTAGATTACATTGAGCCTCTTGGATTCTATAAAACCTGTGACTCACCTTCTCTATGGGCATATTTTCAATGTGGTAGGTGAATAGAGAGGTTTGTCTGGGTAAATATTATATTCTTGCTCCTTAAGAGAATCTTTTGGACTTCCTATTTTTGACTTTTGAAAAGTATCATCCAGCAATACCTGGGGGTGAACAATAGCTGTCCCTCATTTTCCCAGTTAATTTCTGATCTCACTTTAGCTACATACTTTGTTCTGTTTCAAAAGTTTCAACACATTTATGTGGTAGAATTGTTTAGAATGCCTTTCAGTTTTTCAAAGATGTCATACTCACCTGGCAGTTTGGTCAAGAATTTCTTTTCTGTGTTAGGGACTAGGACCAGTAATTGATTCCCACTTGAAATTGTGTATGGTTGCTTTTCTGATTGCACCCACCTTGTTGACTGACATAGGCATTTTCCTAATGGTCCCTAACAATGGCCAGTGTCGTTTGGATCCTTGCCACTAAACTGTCATAAAGCTCTTCCACAGTTTTGAAAGGGTTTTTAAATTTTCATGTTGTGTTTTAACTGTGTTCATTAGCCCCATTGGATATTACTCCTGCAGTAGTTTACATTAACTAAACTGGTGAAAATTGGACCTCCCATTGAGTAAGGATCACAGAATCATAGGATCATAGGTGATTACTAGGCTCTTGACCCAGAAGTCATTTTAAGCCTAGCCGCTTCATCCCAATGTAATACCATGAAAATGCTAGTCAGTACCCAAGATTGCATTTAGTGATGACTGCCCATGTCCAGGAGAGTTGTGGGCACTGGGAGTGGTTGATCTCAATATTTTTCCCCACCAGCCTTGGTTACCTTTAACATAGATTTTAGGGTCCTGTTGAACCTTTCCACTTGTTTGTCACATTGAGGATGATAGCCTGAGGTCCTGTATTGTTTTATCTGAAAGGTCTGACAAATGTGCTTCATAATCCTTGGTATAAATGGAGTATCCTGGTCAGTAAAAAATTCTTTAGGTAGTCCCAGCCTTGAGAATAACAAACTCTATGTCTATGGCTTTGGAGCTGACTTTCCAAAGGAGGATGGTTTGGGGAAAGTCAGTGGCATAATCTACTGTAACCAGTATGTACTAGCATCTTTTAGCAGACTTGACTTGGGGGTCTCACATCAAACATGGCTATTCTTTAAAAAAGAGACTTTTATTATGGGCATTGGTATTCGGTGACTTTTCAAGAAATATCTGTGAGGTTCCTCCTTCCTTTCCTGATTTTTCTAAAACATCCTTCAATATTGAGGTTTCTTTGGGGGATACCTTTTTCTTAACCTATTCTTCTCCCTCTATCATTGCTAGGGTTGTCAGTCTGTTAGGTAAGCTTACACAAGTTTGCTGCTGTCTTCTGACACTCTGATCAACTGGAAAAAAGCCTTCTACCTCTTTCCTCACTCTGGGCCCGTAGAACTGAGGTAATATTTGGGCATTGTTTTTGTCCATGCTTAAGTAACTTCCTAAAATGTGTCTGTGGACCTTATTTATTACTGTTGTCCTAAAGGGTCTTGGTACAAGCAACTGGCAACAATTTCATCTTTATCTTTTGCTTACATATGCTACATCATTCTGCACTTCAAGGTATAGGTAGGCTGGAGAGGGGCATAGCAAAATATCTGCTTCCACTAACCAAGCAATGTTTTCTGATGCCAAACTTAGGGTCTTGTCTTCCCCCTGAGCCTTCTTAAAGTTCACCCGTCTAGACTGAATCTTAAGCAGACCAGGTCCTTTATCTTGGTTACCCTAGATGCTCACTCTCATGTCCCAGTAAGGCAGACATGGGGCCCTCCTATTTCATTCTTCCAAAAGAAAGGATAACTCATTCCAGTGCTCCACTGACTCATACTTCCTTCTTCCTGTATTCACAATTATGTCAGACTTAGAGGAATTTTCTGTCTGACTTTCCTTAATTCTTAATTTTTATCTCCTCTTCTTGGTCTGGGATTCCTCCCTCCTCTCCTGTTTTTTTTCTAAGAAATACTGCAGTGTCAAAGTTTCTGAGGGTTACCTCCTTCTTGCCTATTGTCTTCCCCTTCCCTTGCTAGGGTTGACACTCTGCTAGGTTAATAAAAATCCACAACATTTATTACATCAAAGACATACTAAGCACTTTCACCCATCATTCAGTGGGCTTCTTCAGAATCTCTCTGAAGTCACTCTGAAAAAGCCCACTGAATGATGGGTGAAAGTGCTTAGTATGTCTTTGATGTAATAAATGGCTGAGGTGTCTCTTGGCAGTGTCATGGATTTTTATTTACTCTGCTAGGTTAGTTTATCCATATTGAAGTTTTAACGCGTCTATATTATATCATTGAACGCTTAAAAAAGTGAACGCTGATTGATCAACCTAATTTAAGCGAAAGCTTACAATCTCGAACTGTCAGATCAGTGATTTTTTTCCCAGGGAAAAAAATCGCTGATCCAAAACACATACACACAACACAAGCACACCAAACAAACAGAAATCCACACACATACACCTAAAATCTGATACCTAACCCTACACTAAACTATGCACACCACTAACTACCCACTTACCTTAACCCAAACCCTAACCCTAAGGTCCGTCACTATTGCACACTCACCTCACTCGCTCCCTAACCCTAACTCACTTAAATTCGCCCTAACCCTCATGTCCACTCAATCACACACACACCTAATCTGAGCCCTAACCCTAACTCACCTAAATCACCCTAACACTCACATCCACACAATTGCACACTTACCTGAATCCGACCGGTAAGTTTCCACCATAACACTGAAAATACCAAAGCAACAAAAACGGACAACCGAATTATTTCCCTAGGACAAAATTTGAGTTTCTGCTGCTTCGATATTTTGCAGTTTCGCGAAAATAAGTTTGATCAATCAGCGTTCGCTTTTTTAAGCATTTGAGGATATAATATAGACCCGTTTTAACAGGGCTGTCCACTGTGACTCTGGGTTGTGTTTTCTTCTTGTCTGGTTCTCTTTCTGGGGTCTATTAGCTTCTACTCAACTTGTTTGGAATCCTTGCTCATTTTTCAGCAGTAGTTCTACAGGTATATTATTTCTATTGTCTCTGTAGATCACTAAAGAAAGGAAAATCCCCCCTTCAATAAACACCACAGTTAAACTAAGGTATTACTACTGACAGATGAAATTTCCTCAAGCATGTGTGTATTTCAAATTGGGCAATATTTTAGCACCGGCCTTCCATAGAATACATATAACTTCTATGGGTCTGGAGCAGGGCCGGCCTTTGGTTGACTGCTGCCTCAGGCAAAAGGGCTCTTTAGCACCCCCTCACATCATCCAGTGCCCCCATCCTGGAATACCTACACCATCCAAATTACTAAAAAAACACCCCTAACAGACCAGCGCCCTAGGCGGCTGCCTATTTGGCCTATGCCTAAGGGCGACTATGGTCTGGGGGTGCAGTTATGTTGCCAAAATGTAGGAGCCAATTCAGTCTACTTTCATTGTGCATTTCATCAGTTAAGCTGAAGAACAATAACAGAATCAATTTCTACAAGTCTCTTTGTGACATTTTCACACATTACAGCTTCACTCCCACTTTTCACATTTCTAGTGACCTGAACAGGGATTGATTACCTACATTTAATGCAGAACTTGTCAATATGGCTCTGCTTCCCATGCCTAAAACAAAGGACAGAGGTTGTTGTTCCCTATAATCAGATACTGGGATGAGTTTACTAGTTGACTCTTTAAATATATTAGAAACCACAAACAGGGACCAATGGTGCGAAAAACAAACCAAGAAACGAAAGTAAGCACCACCAACCAGGAATAACACGAACAATAGATGTAAGAATCCAAAAGGAGTTTATTGCACATAAATTCGCAATAAACTCCTTTTGGATTCTTACATCTATTGTTCATGTTATTCCTGGTTGGTGGTGCTTACTTTCGTTTCTTTAAATATATTCATATAGCACAACACACTTTCTGCTAGGGTCACAAAATGATCGGTATTCTGTGGGTCAGCCTGCCATATCCAGTGTTTATTGGTGATGATGGGACATCCTTTTTATATAATTAGAATCTTAGCATAGTTTTCTTATTTTTGTACCCTTCAGGATCTAACTAGTACTTTACTATATGCTTTAATTAAAATAATTGCACTGTTACTTTCTTATTTTTTGAGAAAGTCCATTCATGGAGCTTGTGGATATGTGTGTCTCTGTAATTAATCCCACTAAAACTTCTTTAATTGAGTGGATTTTAGGTGTATAGAAATACTGTCATTCAGGTAGAACAAACCTTAACAGTCTCACAAAGGGCCTCCAGCATGTAAGTAGTTAATGTTTTGTGCTTGGCCATTTAGTTGCAGTTAGCCAGCATATCACAGAACACAAAAGCATTGATTTGCACAGAACATTAATAAATGAAGAAAAATCTCTTAATAACTGGCTTGTGCAATAAAGGTTAGTGTTTCTGGCAATTATGTACTAATGCCAATAAACCACCTGAAAGTCCGTTAACACTGGTTTGTCGAACAGTTAGCATTCCTAGCAAACAAGAACTAGTGCAGGCAAATATTTCAGAAACAGTTGTTAAAAATGATACTCTCTTAGATTAATTAAATACTCCAATCTGATTTACCACCCCGGTGATACATGTGGCTTCCAAACACTTTAAACTCTTGGAGTATAACTTCCTGAATGACTAGTGCATCTCTGTCTTTCTCTGTACAATCATACTGCTCAACATTCAGATTTCTGCAGAATGTCCACATTTTTCTTTATAATTTTGTTCTGTTCCTCATAAAATTTGTGGGTTTCTGGTAAATCACTGAAGAGTGAAGTTCCTAAATAATGACATACATTTGAGATCAGACCTCATACTATTTAGAAAATACATGTTAACACAAACCCTGTTATTCTAGCAACCCTCTAACTTAATAAGAGCAGTATTTGAAATCTGTCCCTATTTTGGGCCTTTGTCCTCTCAGTACTTTATGCTCTGTCCAGGTTTCTTGTGGTAAGAGTTTGAGAGGTATGTATAGAATCTCTTAACTCCTTCTTAGCTAACCCTATGAGACTCCATGACTTCAGCCATTTTGTCTGTGACTTTGATTTAAATAGGCAGCTATCTCTTTCTACACTTAGGAATCGATGAACATAGGAATAATACTAGGCAAGTGACAATGGGAACCATAAGATGCCTAACCATACACACATTAAGTCGAGAAATTTAAATGTTCTTACCACCCTTGTCAAGCTCTTAATATGGCTAACCTCCAAAATCGAGCAGGGCCTTACATTATAAGCCTGGTGAAAATGTGTGTCTTCCCATTCTAGTCAGTAAGCCTATCCTTATAGGTAGCCAGAGTAGTACTCTGTTTGACCTGCAGGGGCAACTTATTCTACATGGCGGGAATATGCTTAGTTAGGAATCTATTCCTCCAAGTAGTATTGTTTATGTTTTGGTGTAGGTTTAGGCCACTAATGTGGATGTTTTTAGAGGCACTGGTTTTGTGAAGAAATGCGAGGACAAATAGGATTGAGTCTCTTATGGCCTAAAAGCTAGATACAGCTCACTTTGAAGCAGCTGGTAGTAAACTGAGTATAAGAATTGTGCTCATCTTTTGGGATAGTTGAAGGATTTAAGGTTTTTAATTTTCTTGGTTAGAAATCTTTGATGCCTTTCAAGCTGAGTAATATGTTTGTACTTGTACATATGGGGGGTGGGGGCACTGTATTCAATGATGGGTTTGATAAGGGAAGACTACAGTGGTTGGATGACTTCTTTGGTTCTTGACAATATTCTCCTAATAAGTAACTCAGCCAGATAAAAAGATTTCTTGACAACGATGAAGGGTCATGATGATCAAATAAAAGGGAGTTATCCATGTAAGTACCCAGTTCTCTTATGGCGTTCATTGCATGAAGATAAGTACTACTTATAACATATCAGGTGGGAACAGCTGGTACACTGCACTTCTTTGCATTTTACTCTGGACCATTTTCAATGCACCTAGTATGCGTACATTCCATCTTTTGCTGGATTGTTTAGTAGAAGTGGATGAGAGTGGATAACAGTACCCAGCTTGCAGCCATCAGCAAACTTAGTTAACCACACTTCTGTGATATTGGCTTAGATACCTGCAGTATAAAAGCCAAATAGAAGAGGACCTTGGACAGATCCCTGTGTTACACCACTTATTACAATTTTGCATTCAGTTGGATATGCAATTTGCAACCCAGCAGACAGTATAGGGATCTACATTGTTTGTATAATTTTTCAGTAATTCTAATTGGCAAATTGTATCAAAAGCCTTGGTCAGGTCAAGATAACCAGTGTGAACAGATTGGCTACTGTCCACAGCCTCTGGTAGCCTTTTCAAAGAAGCTTACTAGGTTCAGGAGGCAGGACCTACCTTCACAAAACCAAACTATGTAGTGATCTAGTTCAATTAAGTTGCCTATGTCTGCATAAATGAGTGCTGCTATTATACATCCTGTAGCTTTGCATTTAAGACTTATGACCCTGATGGGCCTATAATTATCTGGGTTTGTAGAGGGGCCACATTTTTACAGAGGATTCACAGTTGATATACTCCAGGGATTAAGCACAAATGAAGTAGACAGGTTGAGGTTGAACAATTTTAGTAGAGGTTCAGATAAAGCAGAGGCATAGCTGGTAGCACCCTATGCCGGTCCAACAGTGTTGCAGCCTTCCTCCTCAGTACTGTCCTAGCCAGATACATACCCTCTCCCTTATTCATCAGGAGACAGTCAGGTCCTGTTTCTTATGCTTACATCCTGCCACCAGCCCTCCTCCTTCTTCAAATTTTTGTTAATTTAAAACAATCTTTTTTATTAATTGCAGCAAACTGCTTGCTAAAATGTAGCAAGCAGTTGCTACACTTTATACTGTGCACAGAGTGCTGCATCTCTTAGGATTTATTAACAAAAATGTTGTAAACTGTAGCAAACTGCTTTAAAATGTAGCAAGCCACTGCTACAGGTTATACCACTGCTACAGTGCTCAGGTGTGACTGCAAATGCAATACTGACTTTTAAAAGCCAGTATGCATTGAAGAGCAATTGAGATCAGCTGACCGTGCAACCTAACACATTACACCCAGGGCAGCTGCCTCTTATGCTGTCCCCTAGCCACACTTCTGAGATAATGCATATTTGACGCTGATATGAACTTTACCTGGTATGTGGTCAGGTCCCATGGGAGTATTATTTCAGCCTTTGACAGAGATCCTAGGACTTGTTCCACGGTGATTTTTAGGGGGAAACTAAATTGTGTCTACTAATATATTGGCTATATCCTTAGGATCAAGGTGTGTGATCTCATCATGGAGCTCAGTGCATTGTAGGACATTATTCCTTAAATTCCTGATGTAGCTAAAGAAATGTTTGCACTTTCCTTTTGTATCTGTGGCAACCTTAAGCTCATGTTCTCCTTTTCATTTTCTAATAGTCCTCTTAAGCTCCTCACTGATATGTTTCATTGTGATCTGGAGGTAAAAGGATGAGAATTTCTTGCACCGTTTCATTATTGTCTTCTTTTGCTATGTGATTTATTAATACAGAAGTTCTACCACAGAGGTTTATTTCTCAATTTGCCATTATGTTTAGGGAGGTTGGGTACTGATTTACTGTGCAGCTTTGTAGGTTCATAGGTATATATTAGGCTAATGACCACCAGGACCTTTATAAGCCAATTTGTGCAACCCAACTCCGTTGTATCCCTGTGCATCATGGACATTTGTTAGGAGGGGGTATTTTGGTTAGGAAGCTTCTAGAGGTTATGTTAGGGCAGGTACTTTAGTCTGGGTATTACTGTTTGCCTCTGTGGCAAAAGTTGGAGGTGTATGTGGTAGCCCTCTCAGATGTGTCTAGCTGTATGGGATTGTTGGACATTTTTTACATGTCTTCCACAAGCTGAAGTAGGTTTGCCTAGGAGAAGTGTGTAAAGATGGTCTTATTTGTTGATGGGGTGTACAGCTAGGCCTGACAGGGAAGATGACAAATTTGTGGTCAGATTTAACCAGAAATGAGGAGATGCAGGGTGGGCACTGGCTTTTCCTGACAGGTAGTTATTTAAAAGGCCAGCCACCCAGGATACCTCCCAGCATTCTCATTGCTTAGATTTCCCCAAGTATTCTGTAGGTTATTTATGCCTAGCTGACCTTATTGGCATCTATATTACCCGATCGAGCATTTAGGTTAGCAAATACCTAAATGTCGATCTGGTAATATTGAAAAATTAAAACAGCGAATGGCCAATTTAATGTAGGGAATGAATTCCCTCGGCCAACAAAAACAAAATAAACAAATTAAACCAACAGGAAGTGGGGGGGCTTTGCCCCCACACTCCCCTAACTAAATATACCAACTTCAAGATCGCTCTACAGTAGGGAAAGGAGCAAAATCCACATAATGGCCAAGGGAATTTGTTCACTGCAATAAACCAATCGTTCACGGTTTTTTGCTTTCGCTATTACCAGATCGACGTTTAGGTGTTTGCTAACCTAAACATTCGATCAGGTAATAAGGACCCCCTTACTGTAGCCATAAGTGCCACCCACTAGACTTTATTTGTGGTTCCATTATTATATGTTATAAAATATACAGAGAGGTATGGGAAGAAAAGAGTAATACAAGGTATATCCAGGTAAGCAACAGAAAGGTAGGCAGGCAGATAGAGAGACAGAGAGAGATAGATTCCCTTTTTCCTCACTGCCAGCATGATAAGAATGGGTAATGTTAAATCATATGACAAACCACCTATTTGAAGTTTCAAACAAAGGGCAAAATGTTTAAACAGACAAACCATCCAGTAAAAACTGCAAAAAAGACTCTACCTTGACTGTCCTTAATCCTCCTGTAGTGGAAGCCTATGGGATATATGCAAATAACCCCTTAAGGCCATACTAATGTTCATAGGTGAATGCTAAACTAATTGCCCTGAAGGGCCATTTTAAGCCTAGCAAATAATCCCAGGTGAGAACCAAATTCTGGTACCTTCTTTATATGAGGTAAAGTCCTTAACCATTATGCCAAACCCACTCTGTTTTAGCTATGTGACTTCTGAATGTCCATGACTTTTTAAGTTCTTTCAGGTATTTTTTGGCTAATAAAGCCAGACCTGGCTAACTATGCACATGGCATGTTTTGGGTTTTTTTGTGACATTGTCAGTACACCATGAATGGATTGCTTGACTATACTTTAGAAACACAAGGCACACATCACGTATGCTGTTCCACATCTACATCTTTTATCTTCCTATATTTTTCATTGCAACAAAGACATATCTGCATTATGTTACACATCTGCATTATGGCCATACATACCCATTTATATTTAAGCATTATTAATGCATTCATTGAATTTTCATGTGCCTAATTTCATGTTTCTAATCTTATGTTTTCTGTATTCATGCCTTAGATTCAGTTCATAAACATGTTGTGGACTGTCTGAGAAAAACTGCTTCCTTAGTAAGGAATAAGATTGAGTTCCTAGATTTGTACATTGAGAAATTGCCAAATGGATTGATCAACACTGGGATATTTCGCAAGGCTTGTTATAGTAACTCCTTGTTAATGAGATCCAGCATGCACCCCTCATTTGTATTCAGGAACATTATAAGAGGACAAGGGATAAGGGCCTCTAGACTTAACCCTACAACTGAAGGTTTCAATTTAGAACTCGATATATTGAAGAACAGACTATTAGAAAGAGGATACCAGGAATATGAGGTAGATAGAAACTTACAAGATCTACCTGATTTGAGAAGCACCATTGCTACACCATACTTTGGTCCTGACATTCCATATAGGAATATTGGTAACGAGCACAATCCCCCAGTTGTGAAATTCATGACCTCCTTTACTAGTGATAGCTACAGGATTAGGGATATTATAGGTAAATATTGGAAAATTTTCGAAATAAATGAAGAGATTAAGAATATCGTAGGTGGTATCCCGAAATTCCAATATAGGAATCAGAAGAATCTTAAAAGGATGCTATGTGATACCAAAGGTGGTCATGTCGATACAGGCTCAGGACATACCGAGCAATGTGGCAAATGTAATTTTTGTACATACATAGACACAAGTTCCTCCTTTTTGCATCCGGATACAGGGAAAGTCTTCAATACTACTATTGCAGCGAATTGTATGACTAGCAATATAGTATATTTAGCAGTGTGTCAAGTATGTAAGTGTTTTTATGTAGGAAAAACCAATCGTAAATTTAGAGACCGTATTAGAGAACACATTTACCACATTAGGAAAAGTTATCAGAATAATGCCTTAGCTAAACATGTGGCAGATAATGACCCCACACATATCTTTCATTTTAGAGTCCTAGAAGTTATACCAACCAATAGGAGAGGAGGAGATATTCGGAATCACACGGAGGACAGAGAGAATGATTGGATTATACGCCTAAGAGCAGACAGTGGGAAAGGATTAAATGAGAGGGTCTCCATAAAACCGAAACTGAGGAAAAGAAGGAAAATTAAGTAAGATACACATCATATACAATACATTTAATACACTTTTCAAGGTTTATGTATGTATCTTGATAGTGTTATCTTTAGCATCTTTTTTACTGAGATTTACTTGATTTTATTGTGGTGCTTCTATATATATATATACTTTTTAAATATATGTATTATGTGAGTATTCTAAACATACAATATTACACCATGCCCCAGTGAGACAATATGTAGATGCAGAGGCCTTCAATATTGACAGAATATGTGAGAGTATTCACATAATTATTCATCATCACTTACTATTTATTTTTACTCTTATTGAATTATGTTTAAGAAGTTATTTACTGATGCATATGTGGGTTAGTTTTAACATTTAATGGACAATATCTATATTCATGTCAACTACAATATTAAATGTACATCTTACACATATACATATTTCTACACCTATTGTATACAAGATGTACCAGATATTATTGTCACATACATATATACACATCTTAAAAATATGTATACATTTTGTTGCTCTACATACATTTTATCATATCTCATCATACTTATATATACATATTTTATTACATACATCTAGTTACATTTCTATATATGCACTATTCCACAATTTCACATATTTATTGTATACAAGATGTATTTGACATATTATTGCTATACACACATATACACATTTAAACATATATTTTGTTGTTATACACATTTCATTACATACATATATAGTTTGTTATATACATTAAGCTACATTTATATATACAATTTTCCATATTTCCCATATACACTATTTTTCATAAGCTTTCTTTATACAAGCATGTTAGAAGAAAATATATGCTTGTTTATTTTGTATTTGAATTGTTTTTAGATTAAGTGACATTTCCCTTTTAAATAAGTGATGAGATCATTTTTAATTGAATTGCCAAGACTATAAAAACGTCTTTTAAATTTATTTGTATAAAATAGACCTGATGAAGCTACCTTTAGCGAAAGCGCTTGTCTGAATAAAACTTTATATTTTATTTCATCGAATATTTCAAGTGATTTTGGAGACTTATTGGACTTTGGGAACCTCATATTACGCTTGTATTAATCTGCTTCACTCTCAGTCTTCCATAAGTTTTATGGACCACATTTTTCATTGCTTTATTTTTTGACTGAGAGAGTTTGCCGTAGTGGTGGTTCTACTCCCTCCATTGACTTTTATTTTTATTACTAACCACCCTACGGAGCATTGAGCATTGACCTTTTTCACGGAGTATTCTTTCACAGAGGAATAACTTATTCACACGGATTGTGAATCCGCCTGTAAGCTACCACCAGATTGTTTTTGTAACCCAGTTGTGGTAAATTTCTATAGTATAAGGATGGCGAACATCGAGCTCGATTACAACCCTCGAGGTGAACACCAGAGGAAGGGACTACTACATCGCCGCTTTAAGCAGTACTTGGACTGCACAGCCGTTTCGGCCTGGCGGCTTGATGCGTTGGCGCCCAATGATGACATCGCAGAGGAGACGACGAATATGGAAAAGTTGCACCAGCTCCTGGAAGGTCTGGAACGGAGCTTTTTCAAACTAAAGAGATTGCAAGTGCAACGGATGCACTTGCAATATTGCCTGGATACGAACATTGTACCACGAGGCTTACGCATATTTAATATGCCTAGCCAAGGACGCGATTACCCTGATCTTCTGTCAGCCTGGCAGAAACTTAACTTGGAAGCCAGTCGGAGGTCCCTGGAATTACTCATAAACTTTTTCGCGCCAGAGGAGGAAGCGCTGACTACGGACATCAATAATAAATATTCTATCATATGTAATGACTTCAATGAAGGTACTGTAACCTCTTTATTCGAAAATGTCCTAGACAGTGTGTCAGCACTAGAGAGAAAACTGATCACACAGAAGAAACATAAAATTAGTAGAGACCTAAACGACTTTAAATTAGGCCAGGTCTTTACTTGGCCGAGATACAACAACAATAATAACAGTAATGTGAACCAAGTACAAGATTCCGGCACTTTGGTGAATAATTCTTGTAATGCTTTGAATGCCTTAAGTGCTTGTCCTACATCAACCAGTGTAAATGCATTTCATCGAGTGTCACACAATACTGGCAATGTAAATATTAACATGGGGCATAGGAATATATCTAACATAAATAGATTAGATAGCATTGGAGCTACAAGGTCAGATGACAATACTATCAGAGAAAGAAGGAAGAACACTGGTATGGAGTATAATAGTAACCGTACTAATTATGATACCAATGTTAATACTCCTATTAATAATTTAAGTAACAACAGAAGCATTGAAATAACTGACTCGAGTAGAGTTGCTCAAGTTATTCAACCTAACATGAGTGAGATAATGCCTTTAGATGCTGATAAAAACATTCTAGATACTGTAACCACCACACAAGGAGGCGGCACTTTGCCAAACAGCCAAAGTAATGGGGATGATGAAATCAGAACGCATGTAGGAAATATAGAATCTATTAATACTAACATCAATGATTCTAATGATGTCATTCACATCATGCATCCCAGTATGCATGAAGAAGTGAATCTATATCCAACTATCAAGGTGATTAGGAATAACCCTGGTGTTAATGTTGACAATAGTGAGGTAGTAGTGAGAAGAAAAGTACTAGATACTCAATTGAAGACTGGCCAAGAGACAGCTCTGAATATTTCTTTTCCCCTCCCAGTACGAATGGACAAGGGTCCAAGGCGCACGCGCTCCATGAGCCGAGGACGTCAAAAAAGAAAATACTCGGAGGAGTTTCCCCAGAATCAAACACTGAGGAAAATGTGGAAGAAATAAACGTTGGTTCAGTGTTTAATCTTTCAAATAGAGTTTTAACCAACGATGACATTTCACTATTGAACAAGGGTATGAATTTCATTCCCAAGAGCAATAGTGTTATAACAGAGACTGTATCAGATTTGAAACTATTTTGTAGAAATATTATGTTGAAACTATTGTTTAAAGACACCAATTATATACAACAGACAGATAGAAAATTTGTTTTTAAAAAACTCAGTGATTATGTTCCGATTAACCATCCTATTATAGAAACCTATCAACGGTTAACAGAAGAAGAACTACACAAATATTATAATGAGAAAAGAGATAAGATACACTATTACTCTGATAATTTAACTCATGGTGAGAGAATGAGTTTAAGGAGTCTGCAGGCTGACAGTACTATTGTAGTCAGACCAGCAGACAAGGGAGGACGAATCGTAGTCATGGATATTAATCAGTATTCTATAGCTATGAAGGATATGTTAAGTGATAGATTCTATGAAATTATTGAATCTTATGCTATAATAGGCATTATAAAAACAATCAAGAATATACTAACAGAGCTTCATTATAATAAAAGGATTGATGAAGATTTATTTGGGTATTTACTGATTAAGGAACCGTTAATACCGATCATGCATGGACTACCGAAAATCCATAAGAACCCAGTCAACCCTCCCATGAGACCGATAGTGTCAGGACGAAGCTGGGCCACAGAACATCTATCTGTATATATAGAGAAGAATCTCAGACCTATATTAAATGACAACAAATTTGTATTGAGAGATTTGAAACAGTTTTTACTAGATCTATATGAATGCATTGGTGATCAGTCTGAACTAGAACCGTTTATGTTTGTTACACTCAACATACAGTCATTATTTACAGTTATACCAAATAGAGAAGGGTTGACTTTTGTTTCTGACTATCTAAGAAAGCATAGTGACTACAGCACGACCAAGATAGATTTAATATCACATTTCTTGGATTTAGTTCTAAAAAACAATATATTCATGTTTGATGACACCACATATAAGCAGGTAGATGGTGTTGCCATGGGCACTCCATGCGCCAATAGTTATGCAGACATGGTATTGGCGCATTGGGAGGAGAAGGTGCTATTTAGGACAGGATTATTTATGGAACAGGTTATATTTTTTCGACGTTTTGTCGATGACGTCTTCCTTTTATGGAAAGGAACGGTAGAACAACTAGAATCGTTCTTAAAAACCATCAATAATTTAACGGATTTTCTTACATTTACTATGAATTATTCAAGGAATAAGATTGAGTTCCTAGATTTGTACATTGAGAAATTGCCAAATGGATTGATCAACACTGGGATATTTCGCAAGGCTTGTTATAGTAACTCCTTGTTAATGAGATCCAGCATGCACCCCTCATTTGTATTCAGGAACATTATAAGAGGACAAGGGATAAGGGCCTCTAGACTTAACCCTACAACTGAAGGTTTCAATTTAGAACTCGATATATTGAAGAATAGACTATTAGAAAGAGGATACCAGGAATATGAGGTAGATAGAAACTTACAAGATCTACCTGATTTGAGAAGCACCATTGCTACACCATACTTTGGTCCTGACATTCCATATAGGAATATTGGTAACGAGCACAATCCCCCAGTTGTGAAATTCATGACCTCCTTTACTAGTGATAGCTACAGGATTAGGGATATTATAGGTAAATATTGGAAAATTTTCGAAATAAATGAAGAGATTAAGAATATCGTAGGTGGTATCCCGAAATTCCAATATAGGAATCAGAAGAATCTTAAAAGGATGCTATGTGATACCAAAGGTGGTCATGTTGATACAGGCTCAGGACATACCGAGCAATGTGGCAAATGTAATTTTTGTACATACATAGACACAAGTTCCTCCTTTTTGCATCCGGATACAGGGAAAGTCTTCAATACTACTATTGCAGCGAATTGTATGACTAGCAATATAGTATATTTAGCAGTGTGTCAAGTATGTAAGTGTTTTTATGTAGGAAAAAACAATCGTAAATTTAGAGACCGTATTAGAGAACACATTTACCACATTAGGAAAAGTTATCAGAATAATGCCTTAGCTAAACATGTGGCAGATAATGACCCCACACATATCTTTCATTTTAGAGTCCTAGAAGTTATACCAACCAATAGGAGAGGAGGAGATATTCGGAATCACATGGAGGACAGAGAGAATGATTGGATTATACGCCTAAGAGCAGACAGTGGGAAAGGATTAAATGAGAGGGTCTCCATAAAACCGAAACTGAGGAAAAGAAGGAAAATTAAGTAAGATACACATCATATACAATACATTTAATACACTTTTCAAGGTTTATGTATGTATCTTGATAGTGTTATCTTTAGCATCTTTTTTACTGAGATTTACTTGATTTTATTGTGGTGCTTCTATATATATATATATATATACTTTTTAAATATATGTATTATGTGAGTATTCTAAACATACAATATTACACCATGCCCCAGTGAGACAATATGTAGATGCAGAGGCCTTCAATATTGACAGAATATGTGAGAGTATTCACATAATTATTCATCATCACTTACTATTTATTTTTACTCTTATTGAATCATGTTTAAGAAGTTATTTACTGATGCATATGTGGGTTACTTTTAACATTTAATGGACAATATCTATATTCATGTCAACTACAATATTAAATGTACATCTTACATATATACATATTTCTACACCTATTGTATACAAGATGTACCAGATATTATTGTCACATACATATATACACATCTTAAAAATATGTATACATTTTGTTGCTCTACATACATTTTATCATATCTCATCATACTTATATATACATATTTTATTACATACATCTAGTTACATTTCTATATATGCACTATTCCACAATTTCACATATTTATTGCATACAAGATGTATTTGACATATTATTGCTATACACACATATACACATTTAAACATATATTTTGTTGTTATACACATTTCATTACATACATATATAGTTTGTTATATACATTAAGCTACATTTATATATACAATTTTCCATATTTCCCATATACACTATTTTTCATAAGCTTTCTTTATACAAGCATGTTAGAAGAAAATATATGCTTGTTTATTTTGTATTTGAATTGTTTTTAGATTAAGTGACATTTCCCTTTTAAATAAGTGATGAGATCATTTTTAATTGAACTGCCAAGACTATAAAAACGTCTTTTAAATTTATTTGTATAAAATAGACCTGATGAAGCTACCTTTAGCGAAAGCGCTTGTCTGAATAAAACTTTATATTTTATTTCATCGAATATTTCAAGTGATTTTGGAGACTTATTGGACTTTGGGAACCTCATATTACGCTTGTATTAATCTGCTTCACTCTCAGTCTTCCATAAGTTTTATGGACCACATTTCTCATTGCTTTATTTTTTGACTGAGAGAGTTTGCCATAGTGGTGGTTCTACTCCCTCCATTGACTTTTATTTTTATTACTAACCACCCTACGGAGCATTGAGCATTGACCTTTTTCACGGAGTATTCTTTCACTTAGTAAAACAATGCAGAGTGATGTGTAAAGTTTCTGAGATAAGAAGGAAGAAAAGGTGTAGGAATGGAATGACTGATGGGGGTCGTAGTCCTGGATTCTCACTGGCATGGGGTATCAGAATATTTATATATTCTTTTAGTTTTTGGGGAATGCAAAAAGTAAGAGTGTTACTGTAGGTGCCAGTGTACAGATCTGGAGAAAACCAATGTTCCTCATTATGATGATACCCTTATATCATGAACTGATGATATCATTAGATTGTTGGAATTATGAGGCCAGGGCTGAAACTGATGCATTTCTAGCTTGGCTGTATGTGATCCTGAAATCCTGCATTATTGATACATGATCAACCAAAGTATCTCAATGTCCTATGAAGACCTTTGAGCTATCACATAGACCTTGCAGTTTTTGTTGCTTTCAGGTAATCAAATGGAGATGCAACCTTTTCTCTATGAAAATAGCTATGAATTCCAAACAGCTTTCATAAATGCAAAATAAAAGTTCACAGCCTGACTCCAGATCAAGCAGAAAAGATAGGCTTACTTACAAGTTCTACAAGAAAAATAGAAACTCAGAGACAGATTTCATGACCTTGAAACATCTACCAGAATGTCATTCTGTGTTGTTTTGGTGACCCTAAGGAACTGGATACTCTTGAAGTTATTGTGTTTTATGATTTTCATTTACTGTCTGATAATGCAGACTTAAAACTACTCCGTACTTCTTTTATTACTCACACATCACACAAGCCCTTTGGACCTGCAGTTACATTTTGTAGAGTGCAACCACATTTCTTTATCAGTATCTTAAACTCATTTACAAATAAAACTATCAAAATGAAAGCTACTTAGACATAAAAATAATAATAATCATGTCAGACAATAGTACATTTAGACTTTATTTTGAAAATGACTGTTCAACCCAGGCAGATAAGTGTAAAGTAACATTTTGATTCCATTAAGAAAAATTAGTACAAAAATGAAAGAAGTATTCATTGATTTATCCTGCAGGGGCTCAGAAATTTGTTAAGCATCATGCCCAAGGAAGTCTTGAAACTGATTTATGAGTGTTGTTGTTGTGAAAGACATTGTAGTAGCTGAACATTCTAAAGCTAGAAGGGACTTGTCTAAGAAACCTAGAAACTTAGCTTTCTACAGATCCTTTGAAAAGGAAGCCAGCAATAAAAAGCAAAATTTCAACACTGAAAGAAAGCAGACCACACCCTGAGTCACTACTAGAACCACATAAAATGTGGTGTGGTACTGGTTTTCATATCTGATAATATTCTGAAAACTTGGCATGAATGTCTGATCTTCAGATATAAATAGTAACATTTTTACATGGCAAAATTTGTCATGTATGAACTTTGAAGTCATTTAGTTTATGGGGTTGCTTTATAGATGGCTTTTTTCCAGATAGCATGTTTTATCTTTGCTGTAGGTGACACATCAGTTGGAATTATTGCTATATAGTAGTAGGACTTAGATTTCATATTTCATTTCTGGTTTGTGATGCCTTCTCTGCAGAGTCTGTATGTACTGCTGTGTCTACATGAGCTTTGCCAAGTACTGCAGTTTCCTACTATAGCCAAAAGCATGCCAAATATGAATTGGTGTTCCTGCAAATTTCCCATAGGTGTTCCTGTGGCAGATGAGTGAGTCTGCATGCACTTCCTGCAATAGACTGGTGCTCCATCCAGGATAAATTTCAATGCCTTGTACCAAATGTGTCAGAATGGGCTTTGGCTTTCTTTCAACCCTGGATGGGATTAAGGGGGCAAGCAGAGAATGAATGAATTAATAAGATTCTTTTTAGATGTAACCTTGACTCTCACTCCATTCATTGTGTAGGAGGCTAGAATCTTAATGAATCTAAGACAAGAGATTAAAGCATTGAATAATAAAACTTAGTATCCTGAAGCAAAAAAAAATATATGAAAGCCCCTAAACAGAAAGTGCATTAATATTCAAGATTTACTTACAGCTTTCAAGTCATGTCATTGACATTATTTAGTGGGCACAAAAGCAATGTGATGCAAAGGTATAGTAAAGATGAACATCATCCCTGCAAACAATATGTGGTACAAGAGCAACGATGCATGTATGAGGTGTACTTCTGCAGATTACTCTCACACAAACTGTATGGGATACTTCCTGAAACTAACATTATCGCAAACATTAAAGCAATAATTCTGATGGTGTGGGCCTTGGGGTTTGCATCACATGTGAAGGCTACACTCCCTTCATACCCTGATACTTATGTGTTGCAGCTCTGATGACTTCCATTATAACAGTGAATAAATATTTGTTTTTTGTTGAAAAACAACTGTTTAGTTTTTTTTCCCTGGGTTTTGTGATCTTGGGATATGACTGTATAAAAAATACAAATATTATACACATAAAGGCCTTGCAAAAATATCAAGTACAATTGTAGGTTTTGATTTATTAATAATTATTTTAAGAAAGGATGCAATATTTCATCATGTTGAGTTGTAGTTGTTCAGAACATGCCTGTGGGGCTGTCTAAATGATAATTTTAAGGTAATGAAATCAAGGTAGTACATTTCATTTATATCAATGAAATGTAAACATTGCTTTCCATACATGTACAAATTTTGTACTGAACACTGCTTGTAAACAATAGTATAATATCGGCATGAAAAAATGACATTTTAGTAGGCTGAATTTTTCATGTTTCATTCGTCTTGATTCAGTAAGTTTAATTTCAGTCTTCTCACATTCAGGCTTCTGTTATGTATTTAACCTTTTATAGGATGACATGCAGGATTTTAATTATTGTTATTATCTTTTTGTTGTTTTGTATTTTTATTTCTGTTGTAAGTTTTCTTCTATAAACAACTGTGACATTCTATAATATTGTTCCTTTTTAACACTGAATGGTTTTAACTTTTACTCTAATTTATATTCAGATCCCTGTACTCTGAACTAGTTTTCAGAATTAGATACAATGTATTTTTTTATCAAATGCATTTATGTTATTTTTTATCTTTGGCCAAAGCTATAAGTAAACAGCATCTGTCCTGACCAATCGACTTACCTACTTAACAAATAAATGAGTAGCTAAGTTAATTTTTAAAAGTAATTACTGCAGAACTGACGTGTTAATGCAGAAGATATGTAACACACTGAACTGGGATTTTAATTTTTAGTGAACATTTTAAACAAAACTATAGACTGTTGCTCAAGTTTATATGTTACAGTGCAGCTCAGGTTTTAAATGTTAAAGGAACAATTTCAGCACAAAGTATTATCACGCTAGAACATAATGTGCCTGTGGCAACCTACCTGCAGCAAAGCTTACAATAATTGAAAACCTCTAGAAGTAATAGAATTTGCTCCTGCTAACTATAATAATACCCTAAAGCCAGAATGACTAAGCCCGCCGTAGGATGGCCAACATCTTCATATAACGGCTCTACTACCACTGAGGTTATTTAAGGACAAACTGCTGGTCAGGACATTTATTTTTTATCACAACTGTCTCTAACAAAATGATAAACTATTAGCCCTTCCAGACCATGGTGTGCCTATGGTAACCCATCTACATCACAGCTTTATATAATTAAAAACTTCTAGAAATAATGTGAATTAATCCTGTTGGCTATAATAATAATAATAATAATAATAATAGAAATAATTATAATACTCCAAACTGTAGCACTACTACAGATATTGAAATATGGCTAACCACCAGTGAGGTAACTTAAGGACAAACTCTGTTGGATAAGTTATTTACATTTTGTCATGAATGTCCCTTATGGTTCATATGTCCATCTCACACTGTCTCTTTATATATTATAAACATTTGTATTGTGAAACATAAATTGCAGCATGGAATACCAGTTTTATAAATAGCATATTGAATACAGAGAAAATGCATCTTCTTCCTAAAGAATCACATGGAATGACAAAGTAACTTAAAGTACCTTTAAGCAAGCATTGTCTCATACAGCAGGGACAGAGTTTGTCTTCAGCAGCTGCCTTTTTACTGTTTTTTCTTTGACCAGAAAGATGTCCAGGCTCCTTCTGTTATCTTCCTTCAAGTTTTTCTTTACTTTGAAGTGCTTCAACCAAAACTGTTGCGCCCGGTACAATATCCCCTTTTCAAGAAGGGTCAGTGACACTGAAATGACTAACCTCAGACCTTCATTTATTTATACACCATTGATAAGCTTCATTACCCCCAAACACTGTAAGAACCTGCTCTAACCAATACAGCAAGTTTCCATAATAGTTTTACTTCCAAAAAATGTCTTCATAGTGTCATACCATTTGAAGAGAATCTGCACACTATCATAATGTATACACACGCTTGCGTGCACATACACACACACACACACACACACACACACAAAACTCAAACCACTGTATGAGGTACTGAAACCAAAACTTAAATAAAAAACTGAGCGGATTTGTCATATAAGTAATACAAACCCTGGGATTCAGCAAGCAGCCATGCAGGAATAAGTTATTCCTGCATAGCAGGGACTGTTCCTGTTCAGCATGGCATCGCGCCATGCATATTTATGAAGGCATGCAGCCATGCTTTAAAATAGACACAGTTCCATGTACGAGCGCAGGTGGTGTGTCTGAGAGCAGAGCTCTCACAATACACACTTCCCCTGCACTCCAGAATTGCCTTTCGGCAATTAAAAATGACTGAGAATGCTCATAACACCCCCAACCCATCAGGATAACAAATCTGGTCAAAGGCATAAGGGACAATCATCCCTACCAAGTCAAAAGTTGTTAGTATAACACAGGTAGCATAAGCACATAGTGCACACCTACCAACCCGTCAGAGTAAGGAATGTGGACAAAGCCAAAAGGGACAATTGTCCCACAAAGGAGAAAGATGATAAAATGACAGGTTCAGCATTAGCAGGGGTATTCTGAAGGGTATAGATAAAATAACACAACAAAAATTCTTTTTTTTTTATAAATGCGATAAAGTTTCAGCATATCTGTGCGGGTGTGCCTGTTGCTTAGCTACACTTAGTCCAGTTTAAACAGCACAAGAAGTATATTAGCAAGAGGCATCCGGCATAAGCAGTATTGCAATAGTGCAGTGGTTAGAGTGTAGCCATTCCCGGTTCGATCCCCACTGTAACCAATTTGCATTTTACATGTGAAAGCAATACATAAACATTTTTTTTTTATTATTAGCTACTAAATAACATATATTTGTTAACAAGAGTACTGCATTAGGTCCAGATATGAGGTTTCAGTTTAATAAAGTTGTAAAACCCCCATATAAACATAAGTGCTCCATACAGTATAGTCACACATGAATAAATGTAATGAAAGCATATTGGGGGATGTCAGTGACAGTAAACAAATTTATATGTAATGAATGATGAATCAATGCCATACAGCAGATAGTCTATAAAATAAAAAATAAGCATTGCACAGCTCTGCTTATCAGGTGTAAGCATTTTGTAAATATGACTGCTAAGCAAGGAGTAGCCCAGCTAAGTGGATTTGCCCATCAGTATGCAGTGCTGAACCTGTCCCTTTAAGCACTGCCAACCTTAGGTAAGCAGGTTTGCCTGTAACTTAGCTTAGCTCAGCAAATTCCAAACCATCCAGTCACGGCAAAGGGTGGGAAATCGGCCATATCTAAACCCCACAGGTGGGAATACAGCTCATAACTGGTTGCAGCTTCTCATTGTAGGCAGAATGGCAGGAATTGGTGAGGGCATGCACTTCCATGTGCAGCACTGGGGCATACAGGAGTCCAAGGTCATGGTAGGACTCCTGGTACAAAACCATGATGATAGACTGCTGCAGGGCCAGTACCAAGGCTACCAATATAAAGCGGAAGCCTGGGACCATCATGCCCATGATCTCACCAGTGCCACTGGTATCCCTCAGACTGGTGAGCATGTCCAGCACCACTATGTCAACTTGGAGTGAAGAAAGAGGGAGCTCTTGAATGAGTGGGTCCAAGAAGCAAGGCAGAAGGGTGATGTCCCAGCAGTGTGTAAGTATTCATACTAATAACTGTTTTCTAATGTCCAGCCTGAGTATATGATGGATAGGTATGCCTAAATATTTATCTATTTCCCTTATAGCTGCAGCTGAGTAGGCTGTGAATCAGGAAGCCCATGCTAGTAGGCTGCAAACTCTGCATTGCTAGGCTGGTGAGTAACAATCTTGCTTGTAGTAGTCATACCAAATAAATATAAAGTAGTAAAAAGTCACCTGGCAGATGGCAGTATAAAAACTGTGTATGGGTTGTAATGAATAAACCAGACAATATGACAGTAATAGTCCCATATAGGTCATATTTAAATAAAACTGTAACTGCCTGGCAATAAAGCTCTAAATCCTGGACTGGTTGTGTTTACTCTGCATAGCCATCCTTAGGCATAGGCCAATTAGGTGGCTTCCTAGGGCACCGCTCTAGCAGGGGCACTTTTCCAGTATTTATTTGGGGGAGGTAGACCAGGATGGGGGCATTAGCTGATGTGGTCTGGCTGTGCCGTGGAGCCCTTTTGCCTAGTGCACAAGTTGATCTAAGGCTGCTCCTGCTACTCTGGTATTGAGTGGCATTTATTGTTGCATTCTCTGAATAGTAATGTCTAGGAATGTCTGTATAAAATTGTTGTAAGTACAAGATCAGATTGTTCAACCAAGAGAGACTTAGACAGAAAACACTGAAGAGATAGACAGCAATATCCAAATAGCACACTCTGCTGCAACTTATATTGTTGTAATTTTAGCAGACACAGCCAAGGTTGGAATCCTGGGAGTGGTAGTAAGCTGTATCCATAATCATACCTCTCAACTGTACTGATTTTTCAGAATGTCCAGATAATTGGCTCATATTTTCTGCCTGTTCCTCTGTCCCTCTGGCAAATTAGTGGGATGATCTCAGAATTGTAGTCATGAAATAATACATTTGATTTTCAGACCTCAAAGCCTTCAGAAAATGTATATTAAAACAAATCCTGTCACTCTAGCAACTCTCCAAGTTTATGACAACAATATTCAAAACATGTCCCTATTTGTACCCCCATGTTGTCAAGCTTTGTCCAGAGTGTGTGCATTAAGAGATTGAGAGGTATGTGCATAATAATAATTCATAATCTGGGAATATGTGTAGAAACAGTCAGGTAGTGTTAACAAACATTCCCGCCACAGGTCTGTTAGATAAGAAAACTGTGCCTGCCAATAAAGATTTAAATCCTGGACTGGTAGTGTTTACTCTGGTATAGTACGGCCTGACATGTAGCATTTGGTAACATCTGATATCAGAATAGTACTGTTGTGTCAACCACTGTCTCTCACACTGTGCTACATAAAAATCTGTCTAGGAATGTCTGCATAAGACTGTTGTAATTACAAGGTCAAATTGTACAACCAAAAGAGACTTAGACAGAAAACACTGAAGGAATAGACAGCAATATCCAAATACCACACTATGCTGTGACTTAAATTGTTGTATTTTTAGCAGACACAGCCATGGTTCGAATCATGGGAGTGGTTGTAAGCTGTATGCATAATCATACCTCTCAACTGCACAGATTTTCAGAATGTCCAGATAATTGGCTCATATTTTCTGCTTGTTCCGTCCACAAGTCTACCAGGTAAGAGATGTATAATTTACCTGTAAGACAGATGAAGTATACACTGTGTACAGACATACAAAGCTATGTCAAACCCAGAGCTTTTGGACATGTTCCACTTAAAGAAATCCCAATTCCTCTGAGCTACACGCTCTAGGGACCTAAACCTTGTCACCACAATAAACATAACATGTTGGAGGGATAGATTATTGTCTGACTACCTATCTATGTCAAACAGAGCTCCTCATTTGCACTCTTCAAGAAATATCTTGATGATTGGATGGGAAATAGGAAATTCATCCCAGGGATCACTTCTGTGGCTCTGCTCGACAGGGGCACAGGAAAATAATTTTCTTTTGTGGCGAAAGCCAGGGTACATTTTTGGCTAGGCTTATATAGGCCCTAGGGCCAATAGACTAGTACCTACCTATGAACCTATGAACATACCACTGCACAAACCAAGGCCATAGGGTATTGTAATAATACCTGTACCTTAATGATTAGAGCAATGATCATTAAAGTTGTGAGTACTACAAGGATATATAAGTTAATTGACATCCCCCCCCAACATATCTGCAACAATAATCTAAATACACAAATCAATGGGTATGTTTACACCAATCCTACTGTTGGGACATATGTCCTATGGTTCAATAAATATTGAAATGTGTTTCTATTAATGTTCCATGTTGAAATACTATAATTGGTGGCCTGTTGCTATCAATGTAACCTGCATGCCATTGTAACAGCCACTGTGGTTCCATATAAGTATGTGTTCTGTTTGCTATGCAACTGTTTTAAATCTGGTGTTTTGGGTTAATGGGAATATCTATGCATGCTATTATAATACTGGATTATGTTGACTATTACAAACTGTAACAAGATAGCATGCTTGGGAAGGCTGGTCTCAGTGGACCCACCTCATCTGGCTGTGGAACTGGGACCCAGCACATCTTGGACCCACCATGGGACCTCCTTGTCCACTGGTCCTGTACAACCTTTGGATGGAATCACTTCAGGGGATGGGGCTCATCCCCCCGGAGTGGGTGTGGACAGGATCCTGTCACCCAACATCAGGTCCAGGGATTGGTGCGTAGCAAGCTCTGAAGGGAGTTTGGAGATCTGCTACACCAGCTTGATGGCTGCATGGTGCATTTAGAGGGTCAGCCTGCCCCTCCTGCTCAGCCCCCAGCACAGCCACCTTTGGGGCTGTGAAGGTGCAGTGGTGACTTCCCATGGGTGGGGACCTCAGTCCCACTGTTTCCATTTGGGGGCTCATGGGCTTCTGATTTCCAATCACCCCTCCTCATCCAAGGTGTTTACCCCCTACATGTGTCATATACCATGCTGTCTTGTCTGTCTTCCTACCCAACCTACCTCCCCAAATATACCTACTATCCTTCCCGAACATCTCACTCTCACCTTAAAAAAAGGGGGGAATCTGTTCCCCCCCAAAATTTTGCCCCATAGTTAGCTGTCCATTTTGCACACATGTCCACTGGACACACGTAATCTGGTCTAATTGGCTTCACAACACATTATTGTTGTCCTCACCCCTCTCTCAGGGGTTTGAGTGCCCAAATCTACCTCCAACATCAATACATATGCATTGCTGTTGCTGTAGAAGAAATGGACAGCTATGGACCTTCCTTACACCCATCCTGCACATCCCGAGCTACTTTCCCTATTGTTTTCCCTCTGCGTGCCCCCTTTTTCACCACTTTCCGATCACCCCTTTTTTCTTTTCTTTTAAAGAAATTAGCATGAGGGTAAGCAAGATTAAGCACTTTTAAGCAGTAGTAAGTGGGTTTAAGCCTGTTTGCATGGTGGCAAACAATGGATAAACAGATTAAGCACTGTCAGGCTAACTGTCTGTAAGCTTATTTAACCAGAAGTTAGCATTGTTTACCGCCACACAAACCCACTTACAACTGCTTAAAAGTGCCTTAATCACTCCGTATCCAACAGCCCTTGTTCTGCCCAGCAACAAAATAATTAGCCCTTGCAAGTCTCAAACCCAGGACCCTGCACACGATAGCCACAGTGATTTACCACTAAGTTGTTTGAGGTGTACATAAATGTGATGTTTTCTCAAACATATCATGCAGCGCAGTCATTCAACAGTAGGGAAAATGTATTTATATATGTAGATGTATGCATGTATGTATGTATCTGTGTATATGTATATATATATATATATATATATATATATGTATATATATATATATATATATATATATAGATATATATATATATATAGAGAGAGAGATATATATATATATATATATATATATATATATATATTTGTGTGTGTGTGTGTGTGTGTGTGTGTGTGTGTGTGTGTGTGTGTGAGTGTGTATATATATATATATATATATATATATATGTGTGTGTGTGTGTGTGTGTGTGTGTGTGTGTGTGTGTGTGTGTGTGTCTGTGTGGGTATTGCATTCACACATTGGATCTACACTCTGAACCTCTCACTGCAAAATATCTGACCAAGCTGATAAGGCACGGATAATGGGGTGACGGGGCCCAAAATAGGGATCTCTTGTAATTATTGCCAGTATCCCTTCTTCCACAGCTGAACTGATCTGCCTTGCAACACAATAACCAGCACTTGCAAGTCTTGAACCCAGGACCCTGTACAACATAGCCACAACAATTTAACAGTAAGCCATCTCAGCTGTAAGTTGTCGGGATGATTTCTGTAACATATCATGCAGAACAGTCAGTCTACCATACGGAATGTACAATGTGGAAGCAGTAAACATTCCAATGATACATATATAGAAAAAGAGTATATATAGAGGGTGCACAGCATATCAAACAGCCATTATTTCTACAGTTGCCACATCTTCAAATGTCCAGTGTTTGATTCTTTCCTACAAATGAGAATTATTGCATGAAACATATACCCACACACAATGCAAAGGACATGACACCTCACACAAGTTTGCATACATAGAAATGTTTATTTGTGTACTATTTCAGTTGTTTATGCCATTTCTTATAGCAGTTAGGTGTTTGAAATACACAATAACTGATTAATGCAACTCTCAAACAAAACATATGATACTGTAATCTGCAAAACATAACATACTTTGCTGTCTAGGCTAAAGCCTTTAAGTAGTACAACAGTAAAAAACACACTTGCCTTGAAGATAAAAATCAGTCAACACTTAATTACAGATGTAGTTCAGCAGCCTCCAATTACAGTCTGTACTCAACCCCTAGGGGGAAAGTATTAGTTGTCACAATGTAAATGTGTTTGTTATATAACAGTGCTTAAGTTAAAATGTCACTATCACACTGACAAAGCAGAACTGTGTAAGACGGTAAGCTCTAGTCCACCACTGTTCCCATGGTGAAACATATGAACATGTACAGTCATATTCCTTAATGGTTCTTATTACTGATATCCCTCACATGTTGTAACAGCCTAAGTTAAAAACATTTAATACCCCTCCCCCATAAAATGTCTTACAAGGGGATATAACAGTGTTCTCCATACACTGACCTCTGGAGTGTACAGGGTCACACACATTTTGTCCAGCTGTAACCCTCATATATATGGACCCTACCCCACAATTTGTGTGGGAGTCCACAACATGTACCCATGAACTACCACATAGGTGGCAGTACACTAAACACCAAAAGAGACTTAGGGACACAGGTGGACAGTGGTCTCACCATCAATAACCACATCACCACAACAGTCAGGAAATCCTTCTATGTGGCACACCTCATCACTAAGGGCTTTTCATACAGAAAAAAGGAAGTCATTGTCCCACTGTACTCATCCCTCATTAGACCCATTATAGAAAACAATGCCCCATTTGGTATGTACCTCTCAAGACATCTGCAACAACTGGAAAGGCCACAGAAATACCTCACTAAAAGAATCACAAGCCTAAAGCAGATGCCCTATGCTGCCCGCCTTAAAACACTCCAACTATATTCTGTCGCATATCATCTATATCCTTGGTGATCTCTGCTTAACATACAAGGCCATGTCAAACCCAGAGCTGTTGGACATGCTACACTTAAAGAAATACCAATCTGTCAGAGCCACACGCTCCAGGGATCTAAACCTTGTCATCACAATAAACAAAACATGCTGGAGGGATAGGTTCCTGACCCAGAGACTCCCCAGACTCTGGAATAGACTGCCCATACATGTCAAGCAGAGCGCCTCATTGGCCCTCTTCAAATGGAACCTTGATGATTGGATTGGAGAAAGGAAATTCACTCCGGGGATCATGTCAGTTGCCCTGTTAGACAGGGGTCCAGGGAAGTAAATAGTGTGGGAAGAAATAGCCA
The DNA here is from genome assembly GCF_019279795.1 of Protopterus annectens. NCBI lineage: Eukaryota > Metazoa > Chordata > Ceratodontiformes > Protopteridae > Protopterus > Protopterus annectens. The sequence continues at coordinate 1,788,802,498 of NC_056737.1, read as the reverse complement.
GGGAATTGTTATGGCTAGGCTTGTATACGCACTAGGGCCGATAGCCTAGCACCAACCTATAAACCTATGAACATCACTGGAATGATAGCAGGAATGCCACCACTAAATAATGATAGGCCATTACCTAACAACCGCTTACTGCATGTCATCTGGACAAAGGCTGGCTTGTAGGTGGAGGACAGAGTCTGAAACACAGGGCCATATTTGAAATATTGTTGTTATACACTGTGAAAGTTGCTGGTGTTACAGGATTGGTTGCAACATACCCTTACTCAGGAATATGAAGTCAGAAACACAAATGGATGTTGCCATGTACTGACAGCAATCAATGGAGAGAAGGGGAATGATATGTCAGAGACAAGACCTGCGTAGTGAACAGACAAAACATAACAGCCAATCCTCTGGCCATCATGTGGTAGGCCCACAGTTGAGAGATATGCAGACAGACAGCATTCCATGCAAAACTAGCATGTACACACAAACCATGTAAGGCTAGCAGTATTCAATGCATATAACAGCAATACTCACACATTGTCCCCAGGTCTGGAACCTTATACAAACATCTAGTTGGCCTGTGTCTGCAAATCCTGTTGTAAGAGGTATTGCTACCTGCTGTCTGTAACACTGCTGCTCACAACAGGAAGGATGTCATCCATACAGGAAAGGTAAAGAAACAACGCCCACATGATATAGTCATTTATAGTAGTGGGTTGCTATGACATTGGCTATTAAAAGTACTACACAGCTGGCTGCATGCAATTAGTAAGTGGGCAACACCAATTGGTGCAGAGGGCATCACATGATCATGAGCATCACCTACAAAAGCCATGCTGCAACCTATTCAAACCAGCTCATTCCCTGTAGTGGAGAGAGAGAGAGAGAGAGAGAGATAAAACAAACAACAAAAATAATACTGAAAAACAAAAATACTACAAAAAAAACAAGGCAGACATCCAACTGGTACACAGAAGAGAGCACAGTAATAAAACAGGTATGAGAAATATGTCAGCATGTAATTGAATGTAGTACTTGGCCTGTAATAATGGGATAGATGATGTTGAAAGATTTATATATTCCATCAAGACTTGCTGTAATGATGTCCTGCTGAGCAACTGCTATTGACATAGCATCTGGCCCTGTGGGCAGTGGGCCATACCTGCCAACTGTGCAGATCTGCACAGAATGTCAAGATTTAAGCCATAATAGTGTTTGTTCTGTTCCTTCAAACATCTATATTAGTCTGGCAAATAGCTGAAAATGAAAATAATGAAGTCATGATAGACACATGAGTTTCAGACCCAACCACCTTCAGAACAGTCATGGTAATGTGAAATGTATTATGCACAAACTTCATAGGTTTGTAATAGGCATATCTGTGATCTTTCCCTATATATCCCTCCAGTGTTAGGTTGTGTCCACATGTGATGCTCTGTTTTGTAGCATGGCAGAACAGTTCAGCTGTGGAGGAAGGAGGTTCAGAGTGTGGATCCAATGTCTGAATGCATTTTATATATATATATATATATATATATATATATATATATATATATATATATATATATAGACATGTACGTCTACATACACACACACACACACACACACACACACACACACACACACACACACACACACACATATATATATATATATATATATATATATATATGGGTCCACTTTGAAATGTCGAAATTCCGAAATCTTGACTTTTAAAAAAAGTACCCAAAACATCGAGATTTCAGAATCTCGACATTTAAAAGTGGCTTAAAAAAATAAGAAGAAAATAAAGCAGAACCAGCACCGAATCTACCAATAATCCACCAAGGTGCCTGGAAAAATGGAGCTGAGATATAGAAATATTGTCAAATTGTGTATTTAAGCCACAAACGCTGAGCAACAAATATCAACACTATAAACTCCTTGAAACATATGAATGCGTTTTCGTCATACAAAATTCGACTTCATCAGATGACCAGTACCATGTAATTTCCCATACTTATATAATCATCAATTAATTAAAACCAAAATACTCATGAGGTAAAAGGAGGCTGAATTGGGAAAAAGGTGGAGTTTTACTTTGAAAGAATGAATATTGAAATATTTAAATAACGAGATTTATACCAACACAGTTGGTTGTTTTAAACTTTAGGAATTGTGCTCATTGGTTTTACTTAATTGATGATTATATAAGTATGGGAAATTACATGGCACTGGTCATCTGATGAAGTTGAATTTTGTATGACGAAAACGCATTCATATGTTTCAATGCGTTTATGGTGTTGATATTTGGTGCTTGGCGTTTGTGGCTTAAATAAATGATTTGACAATATTTCTATATCTCAGCTCCATTTTTCCAGGCACCTTGGTGGATTATTGGCTTTAAAAAAATTAAGTAAAAGAAACTACTTGCAGGGGGGCAAGCCCCCGTGCATGCCCCACACCCCCCTACTTAAATATATCAACTCAGAGATCGCACTACAGTGAAGAGAATGGTGAGTACAACAAGAGCATTACCATTCCCTTCAAAGTAGTGCGATCTTGGAGTTGGTATATTTAAGTAGGGGGTGTGGGGGGTGCAGGGGGCTTGCCCCCCTGCAAACATGTTATTGAAAGTGTCTGTCTTTGTTTTTTTAACACACTTTTAAATGTCAAGATTCTGAAATCTTGATGTTTTAGGTACATTTTTTTAAAAGTCAAAATTTCTGAATTTCGACATTTAAAAGTGGATCTATACACACACACACACACATATATATATATATATATATATATATATATATATATATATATATATATATATATATATATATATATATATATATATATATATATATATATATATATATATATATATATGGGTTCACTTTATAATCTCAAAATACTGAAATCCTGAATTTCAGTATTTCAAAACCATAAAGTTGAATGTCCCAAATGCCGAAACTACAAAATCACGAAACACAAAATCACGAACAGAAACACACCATACAACACACAACACATACATCATCCAACCCACACCACAATAAATAAAACATACACAAGCACAAAACCACAAACAAATATACACTACATATAAGCAGGGGGGCAAGCCCCCCTGTGCCCCCACACCCTCTACTTTTAGATACTAACTCCGAGATTGCACAGACACAGAAAGGAAACTCACACCCATACATTCTACAGTCCCTCACACACGAACAAACATCACACATATACAAACACCAACACATCCAACATTTACACACCCATACTTTCACCTGCCTACCCTAACCCACACGTACAACTGTCAATCACATTCACACACACTCAAATTCTCACATAAATCCCTTACAAAACACTCACTTACCTTAAATTACACCTAAATCCACACACAACACCAGACACCATCCACTCACAGCACCGCACGTAATGTACCATAAAGCCATTTCTGCGAAGTCAAGATATTCAAATTTGTGATTATTTACTTTCACAATTTTAAAGGTTTGACTTTATAATTTCAGAATATTGAAATTTGGGATTTGTCACTGAAATTAACCATATTGATCAAGACATAAGAATGAACATTAATTTCTCTAGGTTCAAATATGACCATGCTCGCATTTTTTCTAGTATTGATGCATACATGGTTAAGATTAAATCCCAAAAATCTAAGAAATTATTTAGGGACAGGCAGGCTTATGAGCAGAATAAAGCCTACCCTAAATTAAATCTGGTTCAAGACAATAATGATGTTTTTGAATTTTGTGAAAATTATGTGAATGAACCTAATCAGGCACGAATCAACGAGAATGGGGAAAAATCAGTACCAGATGGTATGAATGGTGTTAGACGGAGTAATAGAAATAGGAATAAAGTAGGCAGGTCTGAAGTACAAACTGGTGACCCGTCCAACAATAACCTAGAGAATAATACCAATAAAGCTAACCAAGCTTTTTTAGGGAATCAGGGCAACCAAGACTACAAGAAAAAGAACAGGAAGTGGAAGCATTAGTTAATAATGGCTTACCTACACCCAACTCGGTTGTCCCCCACATTTTGAGGAATGTAAAAGGTGATTTCACTATTTATAATTTTTCTACGTTAATTTTTGAGCCTGAATTAATTGAGCTTCTTGCTCTTGGCAATACTTTTGTCCCCTCTAAACGGTTTGATGTGGTTAAGGTTTTGATTGATCTGAAATGTTATGTCCGTAAGTTAAATCTAAAATTGTTGTTTAACAACTCTCCTGTAGAGGGTCCTACTGGATTAAAATTGCCAAGTACTTTCAACCCACCTTTACATGTTGGGTTGCGGGTATTTGAAAATGCTTGTGAATTAGACATTAGGCATCTTGCAAAAGCTCAAGTTGGCATAAAGAACAGGTTCAATATCACTAGGGAACAGCTACGGGCCCTTAACCAATTACGGGACCTTTCAGTTAGAGTCATGAAACCTGACAAAGGTGGCGGGCTTGTCATTTTTGAGAACAACCATTACAAGGAAAAAATGGCATTGGTTTTAGACACTCCTGCCTATAATATTTCTTCCCTTAATGAAATGAACATAAGTATCAACAGAGTTAAAGGATATTATAGGGATTTATTCATAGAAGGGAGAATTGACCTTGATACCTATGAATACATTAACATTTCTCAGCCAAGAACTCCAGTAATGTTCGGCATACCCAAGGTTCATAAAAACCTCGCGGACCCTCCTATGAGGGCATTAGTTGATGGGAGGTCTTCTATCTCTCACCCTTCCACTAAATACATTGACTTCTTATGGTCTAAGTATTTGTAGTTGGTTCCAAGCATTTGCAAAGATTCTTGGAGCTTTCTAGCCAGTATTAATGAAATTGGGTTTGAAAGTTCTTACAATTTCCTTACAATCGATGTAGTTGACTTATATACCTCTATACCACACCAAGAGGCTATCGAATGGTTGGAACTACTATTGATGGAATTTAAAGCCCCTAGGAATGAAATTAATAACATCACAGAGCTCCTTGACATAGCGCTGTCTTCAAACTTTTTCATTTTTGGCAAAGATTATTATATCCAAAAACGTGGGGTAGCGATGGGTTTCCCATGTGGGGCCATTGTGGCCAACATGTTTATGGCATACTGGGAGAAAGAGTTTGTTCTTAAACACCCAGTATGGAAGGAGAAAATCGGCTACTATACCAGGTTTTTGGATGATATTTTCATCCTTTTTAAAGGGGATGAACATTCGGCACAAATGCTTGTTGATTATTTCAATCAAACGACTCCTTTTCTTAAATTTACCTTCAAATTTGCTGACGAAGAGATTGACTACCTTGATGTCAAACTTAAAAAGGATTTAAACAATTTGAAATTTGTTTCATCCATTTTTCGTAAAGAAACTTATGTCAATTCTTTTTTACACTTCTCAAGCGCCCACCCCTTCAAGTTGAAGAGAGCTATCATTAAGGGGCAATTAGTCAGGGCGGTTAGAATGTGTAGCGAATTGAAGGATTTTGAAAATGAATGTTCCTCACTTACAGACTTTTTTATTAACCGTGGTTATCCACGGACTATTATAGAAGAGTTAGTTGGTGAGGTCACAGCAAAGAGGTCAGGAGGTTTTTTTAAACCTTTAATACATGAAAAAAGAATTATTCCATCTGAATGTCTTGATAATACCCGTGGGTTTCACAGTAGTGAGTCTGTCAAGGATACTGGCTCGGAGAAGCTCATTAAAGAGTATTCTCTGAGTTTCATAACTACCTTTAACCTGGACTCAAGGCAAATTTCGGAAATCATTGAAAAGAATTGGTATTTTATTACCAATAATTCTTTTTTGGTAGAGAAGTTAGGGGTAAAACCGAGAATCACATATAAAAGGGGCAATAATATTAAAGAATTATTGCAAAGAAATCAAACCTGTCATTCTTTCCATAGAATTAAAGGTTGTTTCAGCTGTGGAACATGTAATTGGTGTTATGTAGTACGCACAGGGAATTCCTTCACTATAGGCCACAAAAAATATGAAATCAACAGTAAAATAAACTGTGAAACTAAATCTATTATTTATGTGGCTTTCTGTGTTTGTTGCCCTGCTTTTTACGTTGGGAAAACCGACAGAAAATTCAGGGAGCGCATATACCAACATTGTTATGCCATTAGGAATAATAAAAGTGAAAATGCCCTAGCGAAACACGTAGAGATTAATCCTGGCCATAACTTTGTTTTTATGGGAATTGACTGTACCCACATTTCTATTAGGGGTGGACCTACTTACCTTTTACTAGAAATTTCCGAGTTGGAATGGAAGCTCAAACTGGATGCTTTCAATTTCCCAGGATTGAACGAGAGCTGTAACATTGCTCCTGTTCTAAAATATAGATCTTTTTTGCGTTAAAAATCCCCTTTTTCTTCCCAAAATACTATATTTGCTAATCACATTTTATAATTGTGAGATTGTGGTAGTTTGCATAGAAATGCCAAGGGGGTTTTTGTGTCTTATTATATTTTGGTCATCATTAATACTTTTAAATAATTTTTATATTTTATTCTATACTGGATATTTTACACTGCCTTGATTTTTTAAAAAAGTTTCCACTTCCACAAAGATAGGAAGCTATTTTCGTTATTGGCAAGGTATTGATTTAGAAACTGTTGTAATTCATTGAAACATTATGTATTTGTTTTGTTCCTGAATTCATTATTACGGTCATTTGATGTTTAATTAATTATTTTAATTAATCATTTATATGTAAATGTGTTTTTAAATTATGGGATGTGATGTTGCTTACACAATTTCTTGTTACATCTTAATTGATTGAAGGTGCATTCAGTATAAAACCGCTTGGCGCCTTTTCTATTGTGTTTCTTGCCTCTGAGGAAGCTACTCTATTGCGGTAGCGAAAACACTGTTTTATATTGGTAATAAAAGTGCGTTAAGGCTTTTGGTGGCTTGTTTGGAATGTTTTTGCGCTTCCATCAGTGTTTTTCTGAAGTTTGTCTTTGCCTTCTATTTTTACAAGTTTACTATGACCTCGCAGCACTTGGGGAGTCCTACAAGCCCGAATATATTCGGGACTAATACACCGGAGAATGCAGACATCACTTCTCTACTTTTGGTCATCTCACAAAGGCTTGACGCGATGAATTTGCGTTTGGACACTATCGAAAAAGGTGGTGTTAATGGCTTTCCTTTGGTGCCGGAAAGGGAAGGGACTAATTTAACGAACGAACGCCTTTCTGGTACTCCTTTGAGTTCCTTGCCAGCGGCTCAACCACAACGAGCAGTGACGGTTCCAAGTAATGTTTCGGCTTGTTTTATACCACAGGATAATTGCATCAACAACTCCATTGACCCAGGGAAGGCACTTATTGGCGTGACATCCGCGGCAGACTGGATTACAAATACAGGTGACTTTTTAACCTTCTTAAAACCGCTTGTGAATGAACCGCCGGTGCAAGCACCAGGGTCCTCTGGTATAGACAGTGCCGACATATCTGATAAACTTAAACTGCTGGATTCTAAAACTTTGAAAATAAGGAAGTTGCAGCTTGAAGTGGCTTACTTCAAGCAATGTATTGCTGAAGACATGGTCCCGAAAGGACTGAGAAATCATTTTTCCCCATCTGCTTTAATTTCGGATAATGGGTTTTTGTTTGACCTAAGAGCCTTGTTTCAAACACAAGGTATTGAACTTTTGGACTTGATAGTCAAACATTATTCTACTAATATAGAAAGACTTGTCACTGAAATTAACCATATTGATCAAGACATAAGAATGAACATTAATTTCTCTAGGTTCAAATATGACCATGCTCGCATTTTTTCTAGTATTGATGCATACATGGTTAAGATTAAATCCCAAAAATCTAAGAAATTATTTAGGGACAGGCAGGCTTATGAGCAGAATAAAGCCTACCCTAAATTAAATCTGGTTCAAGACAATAATGATGTTTTTGAATTTTGTGAAAATGATGTGAATGAACCTAATCAGGCACAAATCAACGAGAATGGGGAAAAATCAGTACCAGATGGTATGAATGGTGTTAGACGGAGTAATAGAAATAGGAATAAAGTAGGCAGGTCTGAAGTACAAACTGGTGACCCGTCCAACAATAACCTAGAGAATAATACCAATAAAGCTAACCAAGCTTTTTTAGGGAATCAGGGCAACCAAGACTACAAGAAAAAGAACAGGAAGTGGAAGCATTAGTTAATAATGGCTTACCTACACCCAACTCGGTTGTCCCCCACATTTTGAGGAATGTAAAAGGTGATTTCACTATTTATAATTTTTCTACGTTAATTTTTGAGCCTGAATTAATTGAGCTTCTTGCTCTTGGCAATACTTTTGTCCCCTCTAAACGGTTTGATGTGGTTAAGGTTTTGATTGATCTGAAATGTTATGTCCGTAAGTTAAATCTAAAATTGTTGTTTAACAACTCTCCTGTAGAGGGTCCTACTGGATTAAAATTGCCAAGTACTTTCAACCCACCTTTACATGTTGGGTTGCGGGTATTTGAAAATGCTTGTGAATTAGACATTAGGCATCTTGCAAAAGCTCAAGTTGGCATAAAGAACAGGTTCAATATCACTAGGGAACAGCTACGGGCCCTTAACCAATTACAGGACCTTTCAGTTAGAGTCATGAAACCTGACAAAGGTGGCGGGCTTGTCATTTTTGAGAACAACCATTACAAGGAAAAAATGGCATTGGTTTTAGACACTCCTGCCTATAATATTTCTTCCCTTAATGAAATGAACATAAGTATCAACAGAGTTAAAGGATATTATAGGGATTTATTCATAGAAGGGAGAATTGACCTTGATACCTATGAATACATTAACATTTCTCAGCCAAGAACTCCAGTAATGTTCGGCATACCCAAGGTTCATAAAAACCTCGCGGACCCTCCTATGAGGGCATTAGTTGATGGGAGGTCTTCTATCTCTCACCCTTCCACTAAATACATTGACTTCTTACTGTCTAAGTATTTGAAGTTGGTTCCAAGCATTTGCAAAGATTCTTGGAGCTTTCTAGCCAGTATTAATGAAATTGGGTTTGAAAGTTCTTACAATTTCCTTACAATCGATGTAGTTGACTTATATACCTCTATACCACACCAAGAGGCTATCGAATGGTTGGAACTACTATTGATGGAATTTAAAGCCCCTAGGAATGAAATTAATAACATCACAGAGCTCCTTGACATAGTGCTGTCTTCAAACTTTTTCATTTTTGGCAAAGATTATTATATCCAAAAACGTGGGGTAGCGATGGGTTCCCCATGTGGGGCCTTTGTGGCCAACATGTTTATGGCATACTGGGAGAAAGAGTTTGTTCTTAAACACCCAGTATGGAAGGAGAAAATCGGCTACTATACCAGGTTTTTGGATGATATTTTCATCCTTTTTAAAGGGGATGAACATTCGGCACAAATGCTTGTTGATTATTTCAATCAAACGACTCCTTTTCTTAAATTTACCTTCAAATTTGCTGACGAAGAGATTGACTACCTTGATGTCAAACTTAAAAAGGATTTAAACAATTTGAAATTTGTTTCATCCATTTTTCGTAAAGAAACTTATGTCAATTCTTTTTTACACTTCTCAAGCGCCCACCCCTTCAAGTTGAAGAGAGCTATCATTAAGGGGAAATTAGTCAGGGCGGTTAGAATGTGTAGCGAATTGAAGGATTTTGAAAATGAATGTTCCTCACTTACAGACTTTTTTATTAACTATAGAAGAGTTAGTTGGTGAGGTCACAGCAAAGAGGTCAGGAGTTTTTTTTAAACCTTTAATACATGAAAAAAGAATTATTCCATCTGAATGTCTTGATAATACCCGTGGGTTTCACAGTAGTGAGTCTGTCAAGGATACTGGCTCGGAGAAGCTCATTAAAGAGTATTCTCTGAGTTTCATAACTACCTTTAACCTGGACTCAAGGCAAATTTCGGAAATCATTGAAAAGAATTGGTATTTTATTACTAATAATTCTTTTTTGGTAGAGAAGTTAGGGGTAAAACCAAGAATCTCATATAAAAGGGGCAATAATATTAAAGAATTATTGCAAAGAAATCAAACCTGTCATTCTTTCCATAGAATTAAAGGTTGTTTCAGTTGTGGAACATGTAATTGGTGTTATGTAGTACGCACAGGGAATTCCTTCACTATAGGCCACAAAAATATGAAATCAACAGTAAAATAAACTGTGAAACTAAATCTATTATTTATGTGGCTTTCTGTGTTTGTTGCCCTGCTTTTTACGTCGGGAAAACCGACAGAAAATTCAGGGAGCGCATATACCAACATTGTTATGCCATTAGGAATAATAAAAGTGAAAATGCCCTAGCGAAACACGTAGAGATTAATCCTGGCCATAACTTTGTTTTTATGGGAATTGACTGTACCCACATTTCTATTAGGGGTGGACCTACTTCCCTTTTACTAGAAATTTCCGAGTTGGAATGGCAGCTCAAACTGGATGCTTTCAATTTCCCAGGATTGAACGAGAGCTGTAACATTGCTCCTGTTCTAAAATATAGATCTTTTTTGCGTTAAAAATCCCCTTTTTCTTCCCAAAATACTATATTTGCTAATCACATTTTATAATTGTGAGATTGTGATAGTTTGCATAGAAATGCCAAGGGGGTTTTGTGTCTTATTATATTTTGGTCATCATTAATACTTTTAAATAATTTTTATATTTTATTCTATACTGGATATTTTACACTGCCTTGATTTTTTAAAAAAGTTTACACTTCCACAAAGATAGGAAGCTATTTTTGTTATTGGCAAGGTATTGATTTAGAAACTATTGTAATTCATTGAAACATTATGTATTTGTTTTGTTCCTGAATTCATTATTACGGTCATTTGATGTTTAATTAATTATTTTAATTAATCATTTATATGTAAATGTGTTTTTAAATTATGGGATGTGATGTTGCTTACACAATTTCTTGTTACATTTTAATTGATTGAAGGTGCATTCAGTATAAAACCGCTTGGCGCCATTTCTATTGTGTTTCTTGCCTCTGAGGAAGCTACTCTATTGCGGTAGCGAAAACACTGTTTTATATTGGTAATAAAAGTGCGTTAAGGCTTTTGGTGGCTTGTTTGGACTGTTTTTCACTTCCATCAGTGTTTTTCTGAAGTTTGTCTTTGCCTTCTATTTTTACAAGTTTACTATGACCTCGCAGCACTTGGGGAGTCCTACAAGCCCGAATATATTCGGGACTAATACACTGGAGAATGCAGACATCACTTCTCTACTTTTGGTCATCTCACAAAGGCTTGACGTGATGAATTTGCGTTTGGACACTATCGAAAAAGGTGGTGTTAATGGCTTTCCTTTGGTGCCGGAAAGGGAATGGACTAATTTAACGAACGAACGCCTTTCTGGTACTCCTTTGAGTTCCTTGCCAGCGGCTCAACCACAACAAGCAGTGACAGTTCCAAGTAATGTTTCGGCTTGTTTTATACCACAGGATAATTGCATCAACAACTCCATTGACCCAGGGAAGGCACTTATTGGCGTGACATCCGCGGCAGACTGGATTAAAAATACAGGTGACTTTTTAACCTTCTTAAAACCGCTTGTGAATGAACCGCCGGTGCAAGCACCAGGGTCCTCTGGTATAGACAGTGCCGACATATCTGATAAACTTAAACTGCTGGATTCTAAAACTTTGAAAATAAGGAAGTTGCAGCTTGAAGTGGCTTACTTCAAGCAATGTATTGCTGAAGACATGGTCCCGAAAGGACTGAGAAATAATTTTTCCCCATCTGCTTTAATTTCGGATAATGGGTTTTTGTTTGACCTAAGAGCCTTGTTTCAAAAACAAGGTATTGAACTTTTGGACTTGATAGTCAAACATTATTCTACTAATATAGAAAAACTTGTCACTGAAATTAACCATATTGATCAAGACATAAGAATGAACATTAATTTCTCTAGGTTCAAATATGACCATGCTCGCATTTTTTCTAGTATTGATGCATACATGGTTAAGATTAAATCCCAAAAATCTAAGAAATTATTTAGGGACAGGCAGGCTTATGAGCAGAATAAAGCCTACCCTAAATTAAATCTGGTTCAAGACAATAATGATGTTTTTGAATTTTGTGAAAATGATGTGAATGAACCTAATCAGGCACGAATCAACGAGAATGGGGAAAAATCAGTACCAGATGGTATGAATGGTGTTAGACGGAGTAATAGAAATAGGAATAAAGTAGGCAGGTCTGAAGTACAAACTGGTGACCCGTCCAACAATAACCTAGAGAATAATACCAATAAAGCTAACCAAGCTTTTTTAGGGAATCAGGGCAACCAAGACTACAAGAAAAAGAACAGGAAGTGGAAGCATTAGTTAATAATGGCTTACCTACACCCAACTCAGTTGTCCCCCACATTTTGCGGAATGTAAAAGGTGATTTCACTATTTATAATTTTTCTACGTTAATTTTTGAGCCTGAATTAATTGAGCTTCTTGCTCTTGGCAATACTTTTGTCCCCTCTAAACGGTTTGATGTGGTTAAGGTTTTGATTGATCTGAAATGTTATGTCCGTAAGTTAAATCTAAAATTGTTGTTTAACAACTCTCCTGTAGAGGGTCCTACTGGATTAAAATTGCCAAGTACTTTCAACCCACCTTTACATGTTGGGTTGCGGGTATTTGAAAATGCTTGTGAATTAGACATTAGGCATCTTGCAAAAGCTCAAGTTGGCATAAAGAACAGGTTCAATATCACTAGGGAACAGCTACGGGCCCTTAACCAATTACGGACCTTTCAGTTAGAGTCATGAAACCTGACAAAGGTGGCGGGCTTGTCATTTTTGAGAACAACCATTACAAGGAAAAAATGGCATTGGTTTTAGACACTCCTGCCTATAATATTTCTTCCCTTAATGAAATGAACATAAGTATCAACAGAGTTAAAGGATATTATAGGGATTTATTCATGGAAGGGAGAATTGACCTTGATACCTATGAATACATTAACATTTCTCAGCCAAGAACTCCAGTAATGTTCGGCATACCCAAGGTTCATAAAAACCTTGCGGACCCTCCTATGAGGGCATTAGTTGATGGGAGGTCTTCTATCTCTCACCCTTCCGCTAAATACATTGACTTCTTACTGTCTAAGTATTTGAAGTTGGTTCCAAGCATTTGCAAAGATTCTTGGAGCTTTCTAGCCAGTATTAATGAAATTGGGTTTGAAAGTTCTTACAATTTCCTTACAATCGATATAGTTGACTTATATACCTGTATACCACACCAAGAGGCTATCGAATGGTTGGAACTACTATTGATGGAATTTAAAGCCCCTAGGAATGAAATTAATAACATCACAGAGCTCCTTGACATAGTGCTGTCTTCAAACTTTTTCATTTTTGGCAAAGATTATTATATCTAAAAACGTGGGGTAGCGATGGGTTCCCCATGTGGGGCCTTTGTGGCCAACATGTTTATGGCATACTGGGAGAAAGAGTTTGTTCTTAAACACCCAGTATGGAAGGAGAAAATCAGCTACTATACCAGGTTTTTGGATGATATTTTCATCCTTTTTAAAGGGGATGAACATTCGGCACAAATGCTTGTTGATTATTTCAATCAAACGACTCCTTTTCTTAAATTTACCTTCAAATTTGCTGACGAAGAGATTGACTACCTTGATGTCAAACTTAAAAAGGATTTAAACAATTTGAAATTTGTTTCATCCATTTTTCGTAAAGAAACTTATGTCAATTCTTTTTTACACTTCTCAAGCGCCCACCCCTTCAAGTTGAAGAGAGCTATCATTAAGGGGCAATTAGTCAGGGCGGTTAGAATGTGTAGCGAATTGAAGGATTTTGAAAATGAATGTTCCTCACTTACAGACTTTTTTATTAACCATGGTTATCCACGGACTATTATAGAAGAGTTAGTTGGTGAGGTCACAGCAAAGAGGTCAGGAGGTTTTTTTAAACCTTTAACACATGAAAAAAGAATTATTCCATCTGAATGTCTTGATAATACCTGTGGGTTTCACAGTAGTGAGTCTGTCAAGGATACTGGCTCGGAGAAGCTCATTAAAGAGTATTCTCTGAGTTTCATAACTACCTTTAACCTGGACTCAAGGCAAATTTCGGAAATCATTGAAAAGAATTGGTATTTTATTACCAATAATTCTTTTTTGGTAGAGAAGTTAGGGGTAAAACCGAGAATCACATATAAAAGGGGCAATAATATTAAAGAATTATTGCAAAGAAATCAAACCTGTCATTCTTTCCATAGAATTAAAGGTTGTTTCAGCTGTGGAACATGTAATTGGTGTTATGTAGTACGCACAGGGAATTCCTTCACTATAGGCCACAAAAAATATGAAATCAACAGTAAAATAAACTGTGAAACTAAATCTATTATTTATGTGGCTTTCTGTGTTTGTTGCCCTGCTTTTTACGTCGGGAAAACCGACAGAAAATTCAGGGAGCGCATATACCAACATTGTTATGCCATTAGGAATAATAAAAGTGAAAATGCCCTAGCGAAACACGTAGAGATTAATCCTGGCCATAACTTTGTTTTTATGGGAATTGAGTGTACCTACATTTCTGTTAGGGGTGGACCTACTTCCCTTTTACTAGAAATTTCCGAGTTGGAATGGCAGCTCAAACTGGATGCTTTCAATTTCCCAGGATTGAACGAGAGCTGTAACATTGCTCCTGTTCTAAAATATAGATCTTTTTTGCGTTAAAAATCCCCTTTTCTTCCCAAAATACTATATTTGCTAATCACATTTTATAATTGTGAGATTGTGGTAGTTTGCATAGAAATGCCAAGGGGGGGGGTTTGTGTCTTATTATATTTTGGTCATCATTAATACTTTTAAATAATTTTTATATTTTATTCTATACTGGATATTTTACACTGCCTTGATTTTTTAAAAAAGTTTCCACTTCCACAAAGATAGGAAGCTATTTTTGTTATTGGCAAGGTATTGATTTAGAAACTGTTGTAATTCATTGAAACATTATGTATTTGTTTTGTTCCTGAATTCATTATTACGGTCATTTGATGTTTAATTAATTATTTTAATTAATCATTTATATGTAAATGTGTTTTTAAATTATGGGATGTGATGTTGCTTACACAATTTCTTGTTACATCTTAATTGATTGAAGGTGCATTCAGTATAAAACCGCTTGGCGCCTTTTCTATTGTGTTTCTTGCCTCTGAGGAAGCTACTCTATTGCGGTAGCGAAAACGCTGTTTTATATTGTTAATAAAAGTGCGTTAAGGCTTTTGGTGGCTTGTTTGGACTGTTTTTGCGCTTCCGTCAGTGTTTTTCTGAAGTTTGTCTTTGCCTTCTATTTTTTAGAAATTTGGGATTTCAGTATTTCAAAACAATAAAGTGAACCCATATATATATATATATATATATATATATATATATATATATATACGTGTATGTCTACATATACACACACACACACACACACACACACATATATATATATATATATATATATATATATATATATATATATATATTTTTTTTTTTTTTTTTCCTACTGTTGAATGACTGTGCTGCATATGTTTTAGAAAACACCACACATATCGACAGCTCAGATGGCTTAGTGGTAAATTGCTGTTGCTATGGTGTGCTGGGTACTGGGTTTGACACTTTCAAGGGCTGATAATTTATTTTCTGGCCAGAACAGGGACTGTTGCATACAGAGTGATTACTGCACCTTTAAGCAGTTGTAAGTGGATGCAAAATGGACAGTTATGTATGGTGTGAAATTCCTTTTGGGAATAAATTGCCTTTTTTTTGTTAAAGTTAGAGTGGGATGTTGGGGAAGGATAGTAGATATATATGGGGAGGTAGGTTGGGTCGGAAGACAGACAAGACAGACAAGACAGCATACAGGGGCAGTAATAGACACATGTGGGGATAAACATCTTGGACGGGGAGGGTTGTTTGGAAATTGGAAGCCCATGAGCCCCCAGATGGAAACAGTGGGACTGAGTAGTCACCACTGCACCTTCATGCCCCTGAAAGTGGCTGTGCTAAGGGCTGTGCAGGAGGGGCAGGTTGACCCTCTAATTGTACCATGACGCTCTCAAGTTGGTGTAGCAGATCCCCCAATTTTCTGCAGAAGTCCCTATGCACCAGACCCTGGACCTGACTTCTGGTGCCAGGATCCTGTCTGTGCCCAGTCTCGTGGGAGGACGAGCCGCATCCCCTGAGGTGATTCCACCTGAAGATTGTGCAGGACCAGCAGATGAGGAGGTCCCTGGGGTGGGACCTAGATGTGCTGTGGCCTGGTGCCATGTCCTGATGAGGTGGGAAAGCTGGGTCTGCTGGGAACGACCTTCCCAACCATGCTATTGTGTTTCAGTTTTAGAACATATGTGTGCTAGTAATAGTCAACACAATCTAGGATTAGTTATAACAGCAAGCATAGATATTCCCATTAACCCAAAACATCAGATTTGGAACAGTGGCCTAGCAAACAGAACACATGCATATATGGAGCCACAGTGGCCATTACAATAGCATGCATGGTACATTGATAGCAACAGGCCACCAATGATAGTGTTTCAACATGGAACATGAATAGAAACACGTTTCAATATTTGTTGAACAATAGGATATATGTCGCAACAGTAGGTTTGGTGTAAACATGCCATTAATTTGTGTATTCAGATTATTGTTGCAGATATGATGGGGGGAGACAGAAATGCCAATTAACAACTATTATATCATTGCAATATGAGGTCCTCAGATCTTTTTTCCTGTTTATGCCTTCTGGAAACCATTTCCCAGGAGCGTCTCCCTGCATATACTCTCCAGGAGAATGATATAATATTAAACTTCCTTGTACAACATCACAGAACCCTCTTTGGATGCATGGCACATGATCTGCAGGAGAGGACTGTTCTATGGAATGAGCTTGAACACAGGGTAAATGATGTTGGCCTGCATAACTGCAGTTATGAGCAGGTGTGACATTGTTCCACTGATCTCATCTGCCACGTCCTTCAGCATGCTGCTGCAGATAGGAGGGACCAGCTGGTGGGTGTCATGCCATCAAGCCCCCACTGACACATGCTGGGGAGCTCCTCACCAGCCTTTGGGCATCCGCCTTGCCAGCATAGCATTGTGGAGGTGGGTGCTTCCCACACAATGGACGAGGATCTTGCAGGCAAGGCCCCAGGGCATGTTTGTAGACCACTGTTTCTTATCCATCTTCATCTGTAAAGTATCTTCATGCATATGTCAGATAACATAGTCTGTTGCTGCAGTGTAGTAATGAACAGCTGTACATAATCTCTACTATTGTGGGTCTGTACTGTTGATGTACTGAAATGCTACTCCCACCCTGTACCAATGCCACAGGTGTGGCTACTGACATTACATCTCTCAGACAACTATATAAATACCTCTGGTATACAACTGGGGCAGCAGTCTGCAGCTGGTGAGTATGGAGTTGTTTTGTTCAGGTTTGCCAATACACCGGCCATATTATTGACATGGTATTTGCCATGCACACAATTAACACACCTACCCATAAGGCATGTTGTACATGTTCACTTATTGTGGCTGTTAACTGCACTGCATCACAGTAGTCACCATGGTGGCATATCTGAAGGGTATGTAAGAGTCCTGGAGTATACCTAACAACCTGTCAGTGCAAGATGTGTGGACAGAGATGAACATAATGGTGGGACAAATGGCCTACAGTAGGGACATGTCTGAAACATTACCCTTATACAGTGGCTACAACAGTGTATACACCATTATTACAATGGCAACTGCTACATATCTACAAAATGGCATATCACAATACCACATTCCACACCTTTTACAATCAGTAATGTGATCCTAATGTGAGCAATGAATGTGTAATATGGAATCCTATGTTAAGACAACAAATATGGGGAATGCATACCTTAACAAACACTGGAAGCATATGTGTGCACACACTCCAAATAACATATTGTGGAAGCAGCTTTTGAGGTACTAACAGCATTCACTCTTCTTGAGTACGCACCTTCCATCAAGTACAGGGCCTCGATGTCACACCAAGTAATGGTCTGGTGTCCTATAAGTATGTCCATGACATTTGCCCACTTACCTGCAAACAGAGGCCACCATGGCTTGCACAGATCTTACAAAGCATGGAATGGATCCCATATCCAAAAGGTAGCACTCAGGAGTGGGAGACATAGCCTTACCTCACCATTGCATATACCATTGCAAACAGTGGGACAACATTAATGTAGAAAATAAACCAATGCCCATCCAAGGCAGATGACAACACATGTTGCAAACTGTTCACGGAGGCTGCCCAGAAACATGCAGCAGCACTGAGGGATTTGGATGTCTAGCAAGTACTGCCTGTGCAGTACCTGTGTTGACAATCACCTGGACTCTGCATAAGTGTGGCCTATGGGTTAGGGTAATCAGATGGAAGAATTGTTCCACAGGAAACATCATCCAGGTCTCTCTACAGGTACCATATGTATAACATCAAGTCTCCCAAATGCATGTGTTGCAATGTGTAATAGTGTACTGAGACCAAGGCTGAAACCTACAGACATTATTAATAAAGATACATGTGGTGCACAAGCGACACCTCACTCCACCTCAGGCCCACCATCCCCATCTGTACCTTGCTGGAGCCAGTGTACAACTATAGGTTTGTTGTTCATTAGCAGCAACAAGGCTGGTAGACATGGTGTTCTGAATTTGGAACATTGCAAAATGACAGTCATGTGTGGCCCATAGTTGTCAAGCATCTGCAATAAGGCTGAGGATGGGGAGGGGTGTCATCCTGAAACACAACAGTGAACTGACGCATACAGCCAAAGCTGACTAAGAATGGCTGTATCTGAACACAGTCAAGGTCATGAATTGTGCCAGACATAACTCTGACTCCACAGCAATAGTGAAGGCACTGTGTCACCTCCAAGGGCTGTGTACATGAGCTGAACTTGCAATCTGGCAGAGATGGGGGACATTTGAATGGCAGAGTAACCAAATAATGGCAAGTGAAGATGGGCCATGCCAGTATAACCCTTCCAGGAATAGTGACTACTGTAGTTCACTTAATAGGTGTTGCAAAAAGAATGATGCTAAGGGTGTGCACACTTATGCAACCCACATATTGTATTCATCTCAATCAGCATCTGCACAACTAACACATTTGTTTGATACTGCATTTGATTCCACAGGTCATATGTCACATATCAGGTGTGTGTAATGTTAACATATGCAGTATTGTGGCCCCACTGCATATCATGGAAGGGACTGGCATGTCAATAAGTGTGTGTACACTCCTCATAGCTGCAGTAAGCTTTAAAGTTTGTCAGTGTAATTGGATTTTATTGCTCATACATACACTGCTGATGATGAGATCTAAAAATCAGAGGTCAGGCATTCACTATTGACATCTGTCCTCATATCATCCCAGGTATGTGTCAGACAAATACATAGGGGCTGTGAGCAACAGAGCAAACATAACTGCCACACATATACACATTCAGCAATGGTGTGTACACTTGTGAGGTATGGTGCACAGTACATGCCAGGGTGTTGAACAGGTGCACAGCAATACTGTTTACATTGGTGCAGTGTGTTCCAGGGGAAGGGGCATCACCTACTAACACAACTCATGCATCACAGAGATGTATAATGTTGATAACAATGATTGAGGATAGCTGGAGTGCATGCTGTTGAGTGGCATATGTCAGGCATGTTGACTGTTGGGTAATGAGAGATCTGTGTAAAATCTTTGTGCTACCTCACCTTTGTGTGTGTGTGTGTGTGTGTGTGTGTGTGTGTGTGTGTGTGTGTGTGTAGAGGTAAGCAATGATGTACAAGTCTTAAATTATGTTTTTGTCTTCCTCTCACAGGTGGCAAGGTGGGTCAGGGTCCCTCCTGCAGGCAAACTGATGTTAGTGTCCATACAGACTCTACCAATGATGATAGGCATGGTGAGGCACAGGCAGGGTTATCAGGGGCTGAAGCTGTGCCATCAGTTGACATCTCACTTTTATCCACCCCATCCCCGCACACAGTCACAATGCCTTTACATAACCCATCACAAATGGCCATAGATGTTGGACAGTTAGTGGGTGGTGGCATGGGACAGGACATTGTGGTGACTATGACAAGTGTGTCTGTACACAGCAGCCATATCCAGATGACTGGCAAGGTGCCACACAGGCAGATGTACAGGGGTGCTCGTAGGTGGGCTGTTGGCCATCATGACCCTGGCAGAAGTGCCACAGCAGCTGTCACCAGACACGTTTCGAGCCATCATGGAGGCACAGGCACTTATGGAACATTATACCAGACAGATTCTGAGGCTCGAGAAGGCTACTCATTCTGCTGTACTTGACAACATTCATGATCTTGTATACTCATTCTCCTGTACTTGACAACATTTATGATCTTGCAGGTGCCCACCATTATTTTGCAAAGGTCCTGGATAGATGGTTGGGTGAGATGGTGGGAATCTTCAATTGTGAAATATCTGTGTTAGAGCATATGGTGGGAATAGGGTGACTGTCACATGGACGAAGGTCAGCAACACCAACAGGTGGAGGTCTACATGGACATGCAACCAGTCACAACCACTCCCATAGTGGCAGTACCAGCACCAGCAGTGCAGGGGGGGGTGATGTCCACACCCCAAAACAGTAGGCCATGTGCACGTGGTCCTGGCCATTCCCAACAGGGACCCAGATCCAGCGGACATTTGTCATCATCAGGGGCGAGTACCATATCTGGGATTGTACTTGGTAGTGAAACCCCTGGCAGGCACAGTTCTTGTGTTCATGGCCAGACATGGTGAACTATACATCCTGGCATGTACAGTCTGCAGCTGTCCAACAAATCCCTGTATAGGGCAACCACATAGCAGAACTGTGTGCATACATATACACACACACAGATCACCAACACAGCTAGGGCACCTTCATACCTACACACACCACATCTGCACAGCCCAATTGATAACAAAACCCCCTAACACACACACACACACACACACACACACACACACACACACACACACACACACACACACACACACACAATGTCAACCAAACAGCTCAGCCTAGGTCTCTGGCAAACTCATAACACACCCTGTGCATATGATGATACCTGTGCCACATCCCTGTCATCCATACAATTGATGCAGGGTCATGCTAATATGGTTCTGATGCATAGGGTGAATGTACTAAGGTTTAGCAATGTAATGCTGTGTAACATGTTTTCAGCTGGAAAGTTTAATACTTACATGTCAGGATGTGTAGCTGTCCAGCCATGATGCATTATAGCTGTTATTAACACTGACTGATTGTGGTCTCCATAATGTATTCAGTTTGTGTTGTAGGTGTCTATGTGTCAGCAGGATGTTGGCCTGCTGTTGTTTCCTACAAGGGGTATGGCACTGTGGTGACACATCAATTGTGTCATATCCTGGGTACAGCTGAACACAAGTAACAGGTCTGTATAACAGTTACTGCATGTGCCACATGGCTGATAGGTCTGACAGGTGTATACAGGTGAGTGCATGGTGGCTGATATCAGCAACCCTTCTACAGTGGACAATGGTCAGTGTGCTGGGTGTCACACACAAATGTTTGTAAATAACACACACACACACACACACACACACACACACACACACACACACACACACACACACACACACACACACACACAGAGGCTTTAGTGTTGATGCAATACACAGAGAATAATGTACACATGGATGTACTTAATTGTGCAGTGAACTCATTTTAGCCTATGGAATTCCACAAAGACAAAATAGGCAAAACATCACATCAGTAAATAATCAGTCTGTCAGTTTAATGTCATTGACAATGGTACTGGCAAGGCATATGTCCTCTTCCCCAATGTAGTGCAATCCTGGATTTGGTAAACATAGGTGTGCTGGTGTGTGTGGCACAGCCCTCCACTTTGGAGGGTGTGGGGTGGCATAGAACCACACATAGTGTGATTGACAACTGCTTAACCTGTTAACATAAATTGTACAGTATTACAGCAGACTAAGCAGGGGGATACACACAACAATAACCCCAAAGAGGGTGGCTGTGCCCATGACATCCACACCCAACTATATATACCAACTCCAGTATCGCTGTACAGTTGTACAGTGGGGAAGAGGGCATTTACACATCTACTACTAGTTTTGATGGAATGAATTTCCACCAGATAATTCCTTTGAAGTGTTAGCGTTTGCCAGTTAGTTCTCAGACTGATGACCTCCTGGGACATGTATTTTCTGCAAACTGAAGCAGATCCCTGCACATACACACACACTTACTTGGCAACACTGAGAGTAGAACCCCTACCTAGGTACTTATTGCTACTAATGTGTTTGGCCGTCATTGTGCACACCACACAGCTTTTAGGATGAGGTGTGTCCCGAGTTTTTTGTTAAGTGAAAAACATCACCAGGCCTTGTACAGTATGGTAATGGGGGATGTACTGGGTGTTAATGAACAATACATAGTATGACATACTGTCATATACACATTGACAAACACATAACAGTCATAGACACATCTGAGAGACCTGGGTTTATCAGTGATAACTACCTTGTCAGTGAGTCCATTCTGTTACAGACAATTTGCACACAGCACATGCATCATTGGGCTGGATAGTGTAATCAGTTACCTGTATGGTTAATGGTGACAGTGGTCCTCATACAGTGGACCTTGGGACATGTACTGGACTCACTGAAACCCATGATAATGCTCTGACATACCCACAATCACATATTGTCCAGGACTGCAATACAACTTCTTGTCTATCTAATCAGTGCTTCTATAGGGATATGCATTTATTGCACATGCCACAGGGATAGTAGGGTGAGGGTTTGTCATGGCTCTCCTAATGTCAGCAACATCACTATCCCTTATAATGTATGGAAAGGTGTATTGCATTTGGAGAATGTGGCCTCAGAATGCTGTATCTTACAAATATACACACATGCACACATACACACACTTGCCAGGACTCAGAGGGTAACCCATGCCTATCTACCCATTTGTACAACAGTGTTATGCTGGTACTGCAAGCACCAGGTAACCCATAGGGTGAAGAGTGTAACAAGGTACATTTAATGTCCATTACAGTAGCAGCCATTTCTAACTATGGCAATGGGGGGTGTAGTGGATGTGAAGGCCCTCAGGGTATTATCAATTACAAGTTTACAAACACACAGACACTGTCATTCAAAGTAATGCACACTGACACATTTGTCAGTACTGGGGTCCATATGTGCAGGTGTTCCTAGGTGTGTATGAAGATAATGCCCATGGAGAGATGAGAAGAGTAGGGGGTGTGGGTACAGTGGTATCATGCCACCTGACATTTGTCAGCAGGCCATCTATCAACTGATGCCACTTGAGTGATCCCCAGGGTGACAGTTAAATGCAACATCCAATCATCTGGTTTTCTCTTGCAGAGGGCCAGTGAGGTGTTCCAATTGACATGTATGCAACATATATTACATAACATGGCCAGTGTCTGGGTTGAAGACCTGTACGCAAGCATGTTCTGTTGACTGTGGTAGTCCAGTTGAGGTATTCATGGCATGTTGTGCATACAGGGTGGGTTTTCCTAGCTGTGGCATTCATAACACAGCTGGGCAGACATGTCAGTGTCAGTCAATCATAGATTGCCTGTAAGCAGCCAAGATGGATACCTGACATCTGCACATCTGTACAGAGGACAGACAGAAATCAGCTAGCCAACAGGTTATGCATTAGGATGAATGTTTTGACAGATAGACATCTGACACTGATAGGTATGTCATTACTACATGACAGCAGCCCTCAATGACATGTCCTATACACATAGTAGTCTACAGTTAATATCCACATAGATCAATATCCAGTAGCAAATACTTAATAGCACACAGTTCACACACCAAGAACATGATAGTCAGTACTCAGAGTCCAGCTTTGCATGCAGTCTACCCTTACTTGGGAAAGCACTGTTAACAGTAGTAACGTAATGATACAATACATGCAAGTGTGACTGCATATAACCTGTGATACTACCCATGTATGAAACACATACAAAGAGAAAAGATTGTTGTACGAGCCATATATACTCAGGTGTCCTATACAGTATGCTTACACCCCTTGCTACTTTAATGACAGCACATAGAAGCATGTTATGTACATGGAATTAAATACACTTATTAAATATGTCATTACCCTGCTATTTCATCAGACTGGAATGTGATCACTGGGTACCAGAGCTGAGGTATGCTTAGTAGGTGTAAGCATTGCTTAAATATAAATGCTAAGCACATTTGCTCACAGGTAAGTGAAGCATACATGGTGTAAGCGCTTATTCATTTAACCATATGTTAGCAGCGCTTACCATCGAGCAAACCCAAGCAAACCCACTTAAAGCTGCTCAAAACTGCCTTAACCACTCTGTATCCAACAGTCCTTGTTCTGCCTAGCAACAAAATAAACAGTCCTTGTAGGTCTTGAATCCAGGACCCTGCGGACTATAGTCACAACAGTTAACCACTAAGCCATCGGAGCTATAAAGATGTTTGTTGTTTTTTCAAATATATCTGTCAGTACACATATTGAATAGTAGTGGACAACTGCTTTGACTTCTACAATTGTTTAGTACTTGTTAGTGAAAATAGTGTTGAATCAGTATGTTGTTATATTTAAATATAGACGCATCAGATAAATATGGTGGGATACATCTGGGAAGGTATATAGAACAGTCATGTTTACACATAAGGATATGTATATATATATATATATATATATATATATATATATATATATATATATATATATATATATATACATAAGTAGATATATGTATACATGTACATACACATATATATTTATTTATTTTATTTTTATTTATTTATTTTACATTTGTTGACCGGGCTAGTCTGACTGGATACATGTCCATTTTCAACAGAGGCCCGAGGAGAAAAGCTTCACTATATACTAGTAAATAATAAAAACAAAAAATAGCACAATAAGATACAAATTATAAGCATGTAGAGAACTATTCCCATGTAGCATAGTAACAGTGCAAAAGTAATTTAGCAAAACTATAACATAGAGTGAGGATTTCTATTCCAAATTATTTGCAAGAGTAGGAATAGTACAATTAAAAAAAGAAATAAAGTAGTAACTCACACAAGACTCTAGTCAACTATTTACAGTATTAACAATTTTGATAAACGTTTTGTGCCAGGGCATTAGTTTTAAGAAGCAGATTTCTACAGCTGGGAGCAACACGTAGATTTAGATACAAGGTGAGATGACAGGTGGCAGTAATATAACAAGTATAAAGGTTGCAGTAATATG
Source organism: Protopterus annectens (assembly GCF_019279795.1). Classification (NCBI taxonomy): domain Eukaryota; kingdom Metazoa; phylum Chordata; order Ceratodontiformes; family Protopteridae; genus Protopterus; species Protopterus annectens. Next base: position 1,788,777,152 of record NC_056737.1, on the reverse strand, counting down.
ACAAGAATAAAGAGAAGTTGAATTTAAAGGAAAGGTAATATCCATGTGGATGGTAGGTGAGCTACAGAGGAGGGGTAGTACTAGTGATAAGGACAAGTAGAAGAGTAATGGAGAGAGCTGAAAATAGAGTTGGATGCTGAGGTCAGTCAGGATTCGAGCAAGCATAGCCAGTGAGATTTAAAATAGTTCCTTAGTTGTTTCTTGAAAAGTTGTGATGAGCCTAGAGTGGTCAGTTCTATGGGAAGTTTATTCCAGTATGAGCCAATGGCATTTGTAAACAAGGAGTCCCCAGCTTTGTTGTGTGTTTTGAGAGTGGCTACTAGTAGTTTGTTAGCTCAGCTCAGCGAAGTAAGATTCCTGTAAGGGACAACAAGGTTATTTAGTATGGGTGTATTAGAAGGGTAATGGAGAATTTTATAGGTGATAACTAATTGATGTTATTTACATATATATATATATATATATATATATATATATATATATATATATATATATATATATATATATATATATATATATATATATATATATATA